>NW_028230453.1:13148310-13291440 GCF_043228905.1 Azolla caroliniana
TTGTAATCGTTCATTTCGTTTTAATATATCTTGTTGATCATCTTGTCTCCATCTTCCTCTTGTTCGATCTAATCTCTTGTTCATTCTTCTTCTTCTTGAGCAAAGCTTCCATTCCATGTCCGATTCCTTCTCCTCTACTCCTTAGTCCAAGACCCCCGTGGTCCCGCCCTTCGCCACGCACGCGCGTAGCAACGCGACATATTTGGTGAACCTGACGTGAAGAGACGGCAATGGAGGAAGGAGATGGAAGCCGGAGACATCGCCGAAGTAATTACGAGAATGGCAAGGGATTTCGCAAGAAGGAGAGAAAGATGGGAAGAGGCGTACAAGTACGATCGACGCGAGTTCGATCTATGGGTGTCGTCGGCAAAGGCTCCTCGAAGCGCAATGATGGCATTCCAGGAGTTCGATCTCTGGTTTTCCCAACTTTCGGTCCGGGATCAAGAATCGGTGGGGGCGGACAAGGTCCTACTATTCTTGAAGTCAGTCAACGAAAGGGGAAGAATGGCCATTTTTCCCTACCTCGAAGACGATGAAGGGGCGTATGGCCTCACCGAAGACTGGAACGAGGTGGAATGGGCGTGCATACAATGCGATGAGAGGCGGTCGGCCACAACGCGACCCGCGAGCGGCGGAGAAGAGAGAGCGGCGACCGATTATGCACTACCGCCGGAAGAGAGCTCAACGCAAATCGGTTCGGAGGAGCTCGACATCGAAGCCTTGGTGCGGGAAGCGTACGAGATCATAGAGGCACAAATCGAAGCCGAAGAAGGGCTTATTGCGGAGTCGGGGCCGAGCGGATCGGAGGATGAGGAGGCCGAAAGAGAATGGTACATCGGTACCACGGGAGAGGGTGCGGGACGAGCCACCCTCTCGACATGCGGAGAAAGATCGACTGAGGATGAGGTCGGGGACGGTGAGGCGGTGATCGCCGGTTCGAGCGGACATGAGGGAGTTCGGGCATGGAGGCCCGAAACATCGAGCGGGGAGAAGACGGGCGGTGGTGCCGGGACCTTACGCACACCGGGCCTAGAGACTCCGGCAACCGGCCCGAGAGCCGGTGTGAGACCTAGAGTGACGGGCGGTGGCGGCGGCAAGGCGGGCGACCACGATGGTGACATGGGAGAGGGTGCGGAAAGAGAGACTCTCTCGTCTTGCGGCGAATGGACGGCCATGGAGGCCGGTAACTACGGATTCGGGACATGGCGGCCCGAAACATCGAGGGAGGAGGAGACAAGCGGCGGTGCTGCGACCTTACACACACCGGCCCTAGAGGCACCGGCGGTCGGCCCGATTGCCGGCGTGAGCCCTAGAGCGACGGGCGGTGGCGGCGGCAAGGTGGGCAACCAAGACAACGGTAATGAGACTGTGGAATAGGAGGCGGCAAGCATAATTGATGCTTGCATATACAGAGGCGGCGTAGCCACGGACGACAATGTCCGAATGGAGGTGGCTACGGGCATAGCATCGACGAGCGGCGGCGTTGCTACCTTACACGCACCGGTTCAAGAGACACCGGCGGCCGGCCCGAGTGCCCGCGTGAGACCTAGGGTAATGAACGGTGGCGGCGGCAAGGCGGACGACCACGGTGACGATGTGGGAGAGGGTGCGGAGCGAGCGACCCTCTCGACTTGTGGAAAGAGGACGGCCATGAATGAGGCCGATATCTACGGAGCAATGGACGCCACTTCGAGAGTGGGCGAAAGTTTCGGGACGCGGTTGCCCGAAACGTTCTACGAGGATTTCGCGAGCATACTGGAGGCTTGCGAAATCGAGGAAGAAGAGGAGACGAGCGGCGGTGCTGCGACCTTCCACACACCGGTCCTAGAGACTCCGGCAACTGGCCCGAGAGCCGGTGTGAGACCTAGAGAGACGGACGGTGGCGGCGGCAAGGCGGGCAACCGAAATGACGAAGAGGAGGTTTGTAGCGGACAGAGGCGAGATCCCTCGACACCGGGGCCGGAGACTTCGGCGGTTGCGCCCGAGTGTGGACATAAGACCGGAGAGATGGGCGGTGGCCGTGAGGATAGGAGGCCTAGTGGGCACGGTGATCACGGCTTGCTAGAAGACCGAGAGCGAGAGGGACCTTCCACACCCATTCTAGAGACTTCGGCGGTTGCGGATCAACGTGAGACCGGAGAGACGGCGCGTGGCGGCGAGGAGTTGGAGGCCGAAGCAGACAAAGTTATCGGAGCGGGTATCCGGTATGAGATGATGGACGAGCGGGTCCAAGATGGCGAGCCCGGGTCGGAACAGGCTATGGTGACAAAGGAAGAAGTGGCCGACGCGAAGGTTGGGTCTACGGCGGATGAAGGGCGTAACACGAAGCATGCATTACGGTCGGTGAAGGGCCCAAGAACGAGCATGCATCCGAGAGAGGGTCAACGAGTGACCGGAAACGGTGGACCGATTGAGCCTTTGAGAGGTGAGGACTCGGTCGTGGACCGAGAGTGGGAGGAACCCTCCACACCTACCCGTGAGGCATCGACAGTCGCGGATTGAAAGGAGAACGGGGAAACGGTGGGTAGCGGTGAGGAGTTGGAGATCGATGCGGAGGTCGGGTCTACGGCGGAAGTGCGACACGAGACGCATACAATACGGACGGTGGAGGGCCAAGACACAAGCATGCATACGGCGGATGGGCGACAACGATTGACCGACGATGACAGTCAGGTCAAGCCTTCGATAGGCAAGCGTGGGACGAAGGACGGCGCGGCGAAACACCAAGACCGACGACATGGGCCGAGCGCGATCTGCATGAGCGGAGAGTCGTGTCTAGGAAAACGGAGGAGGTGCGTGGAGAACGGAGGGCTACGCACCGGGAAGAGAAAACGCGGTGTCCCGAAGGACATGTGAGGCCAATCGGGCCAAGAGGGCGCGGGTCGAGGCGAAGCGGTAATGAGAGCCACGAAGAAGGACGGGGTGATGGCACACTCTACCGCGAGAGAGCACGACGAACAAGGGGAAAGCGAAAAGCGCATGATGGGGTCATCGAAGGACCGAAGCAGGAGCACGCATTCGGAGGAGAGCATCGTCACATGGGAAGAGCCTACGGAAGGGAAGCGTGGAGCGGAGAGAGTCGGCACGCCGAGGTGCGCGGCACGCAAAGGGCGGAATCCGGCATGCGACCGGGAGCGCATCCGGAGGATATACGAGGCGGACAAAGGAAGAGCAACCGAGTCGGCGACGGCGTTCGGGAGGACCGAACGGGGAGGAAAGCACGGGCATCGGATACGGCGGGTCGGATGTAGTCGGTGGTTCAAGGACCCACAGTGGACGTGGTGGATCGGGTGGAGGCAATGACTCGGCGAACATCGTCGAGTGTGGCGGATCGGATGGCGCCGACGATTCGAGACCATTCGGCGAGGATGGTGGACCGGAAGGCGGCGGCGGTTCGTATGGACGGGGTGGTCTTGCTCGAAGTGGAAGACAAAACCGGGCGGGCCCACGAGGACGCTAAGGATTCGGCCGGTCGTCGTGGCCGAAAATCTCGTGTTCTCTCCCCTATGTTTTGGCACATACCAGTGGATGTGCGGTTAGGTGGGGGCGGATGTCGTGAAGATTTTCGTCCACAAGCGGAAACCCGAGCAACGAGAGCCAAAGAGCGATGTGCAACATTGCACACGTACATAATGTATTTGTAATAGTAATAAGGGTAAAGGGTATGGTGCTAGAAATGCCCCATAAGATCCCTAAGGTATAAAGGTGATGTGGTCTTGTGCGCACATCCACGCGCGAGAGAGAGAGAGGTACTATGCGGTACATAGGTACCTAGTTGTTTGTGAGGAGGTGGGAGTTAAGGGGGCCATCAATCTCACCCTCCCCAAATCAAGGCAAATATCCCCTTTGAATGAAAGGGGGATATTTTAGTCTCACTTTTGTAAACGGTCTTCCCTCCTTGTGCTATAAAAGGAGAGGGAAGGCACCATTGTGGGGGTTGCCTATTTTGAGTGTCCAAGACCCCCGTGGTCCCGCCCTTCGCCACGCACGGGACAACGGATCATCCTCAATCCGATGGACAGACATAACAAGTAAATCAAATTATTGAGGACATGCTCTAAGCATTCGTTGGTGCAAAACCAACAAAATGGGAATTTTATCTCCCAATTTTGGAGTTTGCTTATAACAGCTCCAAGCATACATCAACGAGATATAGTCCTTTTATGTTGATGTATGGTTTTCAACCACGAGCCCCGATTGATGTTAATATACATCACGATGAGTTGCGACATACGCAAAACTTTCTTTGGGATATGCAAGATATGTTGCATATTGCATGAGATAATATAAAAACAGCTTAAGATAGAGCACATTTTTATGTCGATCATCATAGCCAACCTCGTGTATTCAACCTTGGACAGAAGGTATTTTTATGTGTACCTGACAATTCTAAGACATTGTCTAAGAGTAAGTGCGCTAAGTTAGCCCCACGTTTCTGTGGACCTTTTACAGTTCTCAAACGCATTGGGTCATCAGCCTATCGTCTTGCTCTTCCCGATGGTGTTGAAATTCATCCAGTTTTTCATGTGAGTCGTGTAAAAGAACTTCTAGGTTTTGGTGACAATACAGTTACAACTGAAACTTTGGTTACTTCTGAAGAATTATCTTCTAAACCACATGTACCAGAAAGAATCCTCGATGTTAAAACAAAAAAATTACATACTAAAGAAATCCGAGAATTTAAAACAAAATGGATGGATAAATCAATAAAAGATGCCACATGGGAATGTGAAAATACTCTCAACTACCCTAACTTTCCATTGCAAGAGTGCAATGTTTTAAAGAGGGGGAGTATGTTACGGGCATGACCATATAATATCCCGTGTTGAGAATTTATACCGTAACATTCTATACACGTGGATAAGTGTGAGGGTTAAATGAGAGTGTAAAGAAGGGAAGAATTACTTTTAATCCTCCGAATTTAGACAACCTATTAGGCCAAGTGTGAATTTGCCTCGGGGCCTTGGGTATCGCTATAAATAAGAGGCCTAGCTACCCTCATTTCATCATCTTGTTGACTACGTCGAGACTCTGTCTTGTGCTGGGTCAACTCTTATAGCGAGCGCGCCAGCACCAGGTACGACTCGACCCCATGGCGGTGGTATGGGACGCCGATCGAGGCTCGAGTATGTCTCGATCCCTTCGCTCGGGGGTGGTCGGGTGAATCGACACCCTTCTTTCTCTCTCTCCTTTCTATCTAGATCTATCTTTTATCCTTATTTTATGCTTACATTAGTTCATGTCTCTAACATTGGTTTCAACCTCAAAAGGTTTTGAAGGATCAGGTAAAAGAAGTGAAGGAGCCTTGCACACTAGGTCCTTGAGTTCCTTAAAGGCGAGGTGTAGTGTAGCATTCCAGACAATAGGTTTTGTAGACTTACGCGTTTGACCTTTTAGAAGATCAGTAAACGGCATTGTCAATTGGGAGAAATTACGAAGGGAGTTTCGCAAAAACCCGACAAAACCAAGGAATGATCGAACTTCTCGAATATTCTGAAGAGTGGGCCTAATTTTCTTGATGCGAGAAGGATCAATTTCAACTCCTCGTTCGGTTATGAGATGTCCAAGATAAGTAATTGATTTTTTGAAGAACTCACATTTCGAGATCTTCGCATAAAACGGTTTTTCATGCAATGTTTGTAAAACAAAGCGGACATGTTTAGCATGTTCTTGTAATGTACAACTGTAAACTAAAATATCATCCAAGAAAATAACGACAAATTTTCCAAGCTGTTCTTGGAAAATGTCATTCATTTCTTGTTGAAATGTAGTCGGAGCATTGGTCAAATCAAAGGGCATAACCAAAAACTCATAATGGCCATAGCGCGTACGAAATGCCATTTTAGGGACATCATCCTTATACGAATTTGATGGTAGCCAGTACAGAGATCAAGTTTTGTAAAATACCGAGCTCCCTGGAGACGGTCAATTAGATCGTCAGCTCGAGGCAATGGATACAAATTCTTGATCGTCACTTTATTCAAGCGTCGGTAATTAATACACATACACCATGTGCCCTCTTTCTTTTTAACCAAGAGAACTGGTGCACCCCATTGAGATTTAGTATAATGTATATAACCCATTCCTAAATAGTCCTTGAGTTGCTTAGATACCTCATCCTCTTCGGATCGACTTAGGCGATAAGGAGGTATACTTATTGGTGCAACACCAAGTACAATATCTATACGATGGTCTATGTTATGTTTAGGAGGTAGCCCATATGGTAGTTCACTCAGAAAAACATCACGAAAATCATTTAAGATTTCATCAAGTTGTTGTTCAAAATATGTTAATTGAACCGAGACATTATCGATATTGTAAACGTGAATGTCCGGATCAAGTACACAATAAAATAGAGTAGAACAAGACAACTCGGATATTGATGGAGAGGAAACAATCGAGAGGGATTGTTTTTTTACACATTGCATAAAATGAGTACAGTCGTTCAGTACAAATGTAATTGAATGATGAACCCAATCAATAGATAAAGAAGAGCTTTTATTATAAAACCAGGGATAACCCAGTATTACATCAGTGGTACAAAGATTTATTACATGGTAGTCTACTTCCTGTATATAAGTATCAATAGAAATTCCTAATGAATGAATCGCTCCATGGATGTATTGTACTCTTCCATCAGCCAAGTGCACCATATAGGTGTGATCACTTACGGTGGGTTGGATTCCCCATATCTGAACCAAACGATCATTCACAAAGTTGTGTGAGCTTCCCGAATCAAACAAAAATTGTATGGGAGATCCATTGATATACCCGTTTGCACGTAGTAAATCATTGGGACCCAATACATAGTGAGGGAAAGAACATTGACAATTACTTAAATGATGTGTATAGACCTGAAGGACATTAGGAATCTGACCTTTGTGGTCTACAACTTTAGCTTTGCTGTCGTGCTCTTTCCGTTGGAGCTTTCGACATTGCGCTTTTGTATGACCCTTCTTTTTGGAGAATACGCAAAAAGGATGTTGTCGCTTACAATCGTGATCCATGAATTCGTTGGGTGTCTTGCGTTTCCTAGCGAATTGCGACTGCTTAGTCCCCGGCCCTTCATTGGGTTTGTTGTGGTCCTTCTTCGAAGTGCATTGATAGCGAAGAACAATTTGAACGGCCTCTTCGAAGGATTTTGGATCCTTATCGTGCACTATCAAGGGATAGTCCAAATTAGGGATGCTATTGACAAAACACGGTATTAACCAATTGTCCCCTTCTAGATCCAATTTTTGGATTTGGGTTCTAGCATGGTGGACATAGTATTCTAGCGAGGAAAACTTCCTGCTAGAGAGGTTCATTAAAGCTTGAGCTGGCTCGGTTCGAGAGGGAGGTTGTAGAAATTGGCCCTTAAAAACAATGACAAAATCTATCTAAGTATCGGGCAATTTCCCCAAAGTACAGAGCCCACGCCACCAGGCGGCAGCCTTACCCCCTAGTTCTCGACCGACATATGCAATCTTCGTACTATCTGGCGTGGGATAGAGCTCAAAATGAGACTCCCATCCTCCCAACCACGTGCAGATTGCTTCTTTGCTTCTTTCCTTTTTTTCTCCCGTAAATGGCTTAACGACAAACGATGGTTCACATTGTCGCTCATCAAGTCTATTAGTCTCACGTTGTAAACTAATGACACATGCCTCGAGAGCACTTTGAGATTGCCAAAGTTCGGTCATCTGTTGAGCAGTGAAACTAAGGTATTGGGTTATTTGCGAAAAATACATCTCAATGGACATTTGTCCAGGAGGATTTCCTTGAGTTCCTTCCGTTTGAGCGGATGACATGGGGTCGTTATTTTGAGCCATTGAATGATTATTTCTGGCAAAGAAATAGGATAAGCTCAGACAAATAGTCATAACATCATGTCGTGATGTAAACATATCATGGACAAACATTAATCGATATCATGATCTCACGTCAATACCCCTCTAGACTTATGAGATGAGGTTCAAGATCAGGTTACTATGGTAACACAAAGGTGTTTTAAAAACCATAGGGGTGGCAAATTAATGTCTTTCCCTGATCTCTATATCGATTTTTTCATGGCGGCTCCCCAAGGCTCAACCATGTATGTTCGCGTCATGAGTAGTTTATACATGAAGGAAATGTTAACAATAAACTATGTTTCTGTGCCCACGTATGTGGTTTCGGCTCTTTAAGTCCTATTATGAGGACCCCGAAGTGCACTTAGACCTCAAGTCTAAACAAGTGTTATAGTCATATGTATCAACGATATTGTATGGTCTTGGTCATATTTGAACTCGAGACCAAATGCATTAAACACTTGAGCCAAATGTTTAATGTTTCATGCGTATAAGAGATATGCGAGGCATTTGCCCATATATGTTTTTTGAAAAGAAACATGGGTGAAAGCATGCGAGTGGAAACAATTAGCTATGTCCTTGACATAGCTAATTAGCTATGCAAAAAGCTACCATTGATAAATAGTCATTTTAGTAAAAAGCCATCATTAATAAATTAAGTATGCAAAAAACTACCATTGAAAATACTAGAGTGTTTTAATTACATATGTAAATGAGTGCCATAAATGTGCAACATAAATTGATGTGTGCACCATAAATGTGTACCATAAATTATATATCGAATTCCTAGGTCCATTATGCATGATCCTTTGCCACATCACGTAGGCCATCTCTAGTTGAGTACTGTGGGTTAGTTGCTACCACTGTTGCTAAACCCTATCGAGTCCACCTGCCGCCACTCTACACTGAGGGGCCGCTACTGTGCGTTCCAAGCATCATCAAAGAGCTGCTCAATCTGACGGGGTTCTCTTCTCTGTGACACTCTACACTCAGGGGCCACTACTGTGCATTCCAAGCATCATCAAAGAGCTGTTCAATCTGACGGGGTTCTCTTCTCTGTGCCACTCTACACTCAGGGGCCATTACTGTGCGTTCCAAGCATCATCAAAGAGCTGTTCAATCTGAGGGGGTTCTCTTCTCTGTGCCACTCTACACTCAGGGGCCATTACTGTGCGTTCCAAGCATCATCAAAGAGCTGTTCAATCTGAGGGGGTTCTCTTCTCTGTGCCACTCTACACTCAGGGGCCGCTGCTGTGCGTTCCAAGCATCATCAAAGAGCTGTTCAATCTGACGGGGTTCTCTTCTCTTTGCCACTCTACACTCAGGGGTTGCTACTGTGCGTTCCAAGCATAATCAAAGAGCTATTCAATCTGACGGGGTTCTCTTCTCTTTTCCACTCTCACTCAGGGGCCGCTACTGTGCGTTTCAAGCATCATTGGTAACTGTTCAATCTGACGGGGTTCTCTTCTCTTTTCCACTCTCACTCAGGGGCTGCTACTGTGCGTTTCAAGCATCATTGGTAACTGTTCAATCTGACGGGGTTCTCTTCTCTATGCCACTCTATTCTCAAGTGCCTTCTATGTGCGTTTCAAGCATCATCGGTAACTGTTCAATCTAACGGGGTTCTCTCCTCCATTGCCATCATTCTATACTCAGTTGCCACTACTGTCCAGTCCCGGGTTGCTTCCACATTTCGATTTGACGGAGTTCACTCATCCAACGGCAACATTCTACACTCAGTTGTTGCCATTGGTCGGTCTTGGATCGCCTCCTCAACTGTTGGATCCAACAGAGTGAAATCCTCTACTGTTCGGTCTTGGATTGCAATAACTTTTCTGTCTATTGATTATCTTGTGTATTGTTGTGTCTAATCTTGTGTATTGTGTGGAATATTTTTGTGTATTGTTGTTGCCCATAGCCATCTTTAATACTTGTTTTTTTTTCTGGAAATTTAGGGTTTTAACATTTCTAGCCAAATGGAAGGGGAAGAAGGGTGTTTAGAATTACCCCTCAATGATCATAAGGATAGGGATGATGTTATCAGGACACAACAAGCCATACGAAACTATTGGGCAGAAAAGAAAAGGAAACATCGTCAATTGTTGAAGGATACGAAAGCCACACTCAGTAAAGGTAAGGATAGTTTAGCTGAGAATGTAAGTAATGCGACTACTATCATAGAGAGAAAGGTTGTAGACTATTTCAATGTTCAAACCAAGCACATCAGCAATGAAGAAAAGAAGGTAGTACTTTATGGAATATGTAATGATCCATCGATAAAGGACTTAGTTGATTGTGATGGTCTTAATGCAAACATATCATCTATTTTAGTAAATAATCTTCGTAATAGTTTCGTATCCATGAGCAGGTCAGAAGATGATCTTGTCTTAAAAAGGTCTAGTCTAATGATGTTACTTAATAGTGATGTTGACGATATAAACATCAGTGAGCTATCTAAGGTAATTGGTGTTAGTAGAAAAACAGTGTACAATACAATGAACCGTATAATTTCCTCGGGTGAAGGAACTAGTCTATTAAAGCTAACTACAAGATGTAAGCCAATGACACCCATAACATTTGAAATCAAGGATGTAATCACAATGTTTTGGACTAATGAGAGTAGGGTTTCACCCAATAAAAAGGATTTATGCAGGAAACGTGTTGGAAGAAATCAATACGAGGAGCATCCCATTCATCTTCTTGATGTACCTCAGGTATTTACATTTATCTCAACATTTGTTTTGACTCTACTCGGAAAGTTAATTAGCTCAGTTAGCAGAAAAGCTAATTAGCTTATCAGTTACATTTACCTCAGTTAGCTACTAGGATCGCTACTACATAGGTAACTAGCTACTCTCAATAGTTACTACCATGATAGCTAATTAGCTATTCTCAATAGCTAATTTAGGTACTACCAGATAATTAGCTGTACTGCTAGCTAGTTAGCTATCATGGTAGCTAGTTAGCTATTTCGTTATTACCAGCTAATTAGCTACTAGGAAAGCTAATTAGCTACCATGATAGCTAATTAGCTACTATGATAGCTACTACATAGGTAACTGGCTACTCTCAATAGCTACTACCATGATAGCTAATTAGTTAGGATAGCTAATTAGCCACCATTATAGCTAATTAGCTACTAGACCAGCTAATTAGCTACCATGATAGCTAATTAGTTACTAGGACAGCTAATTAGCCACCGTGATAGCTAATTAGCTACCATGATAGCTAATTAGCTACTATACCAGCTAATTAGCTACCATGATAGCTAATTAGTTACTAGGAAAGCTAATCAGCCACCATTATAGCTAATTAGCTACTAGACCAGCTAATTAGCTACCACGATAGCTAATTAGCTACTAGACCAGCTAATTAGCTACCACGATAGCTAATTAGCTACTAGACCAGCTAATTAGCTACCATGATAGCTAATTAGTTACTAGGAAAGCTAATTAGCCACCATGATAGCTAATTAGCTACTAGACCAACTAATTAGCTACCATGATAGCTAATTAGTTACTAGGAAAGCTAATTAGCCACCATGATAGCTAATTAGCTACTAGAGCAGCTAATTAGCTACCATGATAGCTAATTAGCTACTAGGACAACTAATTAGCTACTAGGACAGCTAATTAGCTACCATGATAGCTAATTAGCTACTACGACAGCTAATTAGCTACCATGATAGCTAATTAGCTACTACGACAGCTAATTAGCTACCATGATAGCTAATTAGCTACTAGGACAACCAATTAGCTACTAGGACAGCTAATTAGCTACCATGATAGCTAATTAGCTACTACGACAGCTAATTAGCTACCATGATAGCTAATTAGCTACTAGAATAGCTAATTAGCTACCATGATATCTAATTAGCTACTACGACAGCTAATTAACTACCATGATAGCTAATTAGCTACTACGACAGCTAATTAGCTACTAGGACAGCTAATTAGCTACCATGATAGCTAATTAGCTACTAGAATAGCTAACTAGCTACTAGAATAGCTAACTAGCTACTAGAATAGCTAATTAGCTACTAGGATAGTTAGCTAGTTACGAGAATAACTAATTCCCCTTTATTACGCAGGTCGATTTATTTATTAGGTTCAAACGAATGCATCCAACTATCAAAGTTCAACTACGAACATTCGAGTCTCTTAAGCCACACTTTGTGAGACGCTTAAAGGATCGATACACATGTTGTTGCATTTACTCTTGTTGTTGAAAGATACACCAACTTTGCTCAGGAATCGTTAACTTACTTGAAGCTTATCCAAATTGTAATCTGCAACAGTATTTACACCTAGAAGGTCCAGGTTCATTGAAAGAACCTGGATCTCTATTTGCAGTTCTATTTTACGCTGGGGATCTAGTGGCCCCTCTAATTCAAGCTCCTGTTGCGCAACCTATTCCAGATAATGCTTGATTAGCACATTTTACCCGTTATTTATAACACAATCACATACCAGCAAAACAATAGTTACTTGAATCTTATTTCTAATTGTTGTAACAGCAGAAGTAACTTTGCTCTCCATTGCAGAAGCCATTGTGGCTTTCTCTAAATCAGTCTTAAAAAATGCCAATGTCTCACAGGCTTCATGGACATTTTTTAGCATATAGCTAACCAATGTCTCACCTGTATCATCGACATTGGCTTTCCTTGGGTGTCGGTGTGGTGTATGCCCCCGGTCTTGCTGGGAGTCGGTAGTTGCATCAACGGCTGCCATGCTCCAAAATCTGTCTATTTTTTGTGCCAAGGTCCCCATCTTTCGGCATCTTTTTACCGATGCCTCACCATAGACTGCCCAAGCTACCCTATACATTTCAGGGTCTCTAGATTCCTTCGCTGTTTTGCAGTACTCATATGCAAATGCTCTAGCAAATGAAACTGACAACTCATTGTTGACTGGGATCTCCTGATGAACTTTCTGGTGCAGTCTCATGCAGTCATCGTACAAGTCGGCTCGTACATGCTTCAGCTTGACCTTGCCTTTGACTCTAGGCATTGTATATACTGTCATCCAGTCTATATCACCGATCAATTTATCACTTAGGACAGCAGGGTCAACACCCTCGAGTGACAGACCATAGGTGTTGTGGAAGTCCTCCTTTGTCTCGCAAAATTTTGCGAAGTTTAGCACTCTCATATACGGAGGAACGAGCCATCTGAAATATCATTTCAGAAATCAGAAATAGTGCAAAATCAGAATATGTGAGAATCAAAAACCCCAATCAACAACAACAAAAATGGTGCAAAATCTTTAACTTAGCAAATCAGAAACCCTAATCATAATTTGTATTCAGAAATTTGAAATCAGAAACCCTAATCAAAATCTGTAATCAGAAGTTTGAAATCAGAAACCCTAATCAAAATCTGTAATCAGAAGTTTGTAACCAGAAACCTATTCAGAAATTCTAATTAGAAATTTATAATCAAAAACCCTAATCAGAAATTTCAATCAGAAACCCTAATAAAAAATTTCAATCACAAACCGTAATCAGAAATCCTAAGCAGAAATTTATAAACAAAAACCCTATTCAGAAATTCTAATTTGTAATCAAAATTTGTAACCAGAAACCCTATTCAGAAATTCTAATCAGAAATTTATAATCAAAAACCCTAATCAGAAATTTCAATCACAAACCCTAATCAGAAATTTCAATCACAAACCCTAATCACTAAAGACAGGATTAAACACAAAAAAAGTAATATAAACACACCTGTTGCTACTCCCCGATTTGCGAGACATCCTTGTATGGGACTCCAAGGACTTCGCCCTATTCGATTTTGGGGAAATATGAATCGGCACCAAAGTTCAGACAGTAGTCAAAAAGAAAAAACAAATGTTTGGGGTTTCTGTAACTGAAACATACCTGGACGATGATCGAGCGGGTTCTGTGTTGTAGCTCTCAATCTGCAATGTCGATTTTTTGCTGTTGCGGGAGCTACGTCTGCGTTCGTGCTCTGAGTACTCCATCTGCGTTCAAAATCAGACTTAGGCTAAACAGGAAATTGATGACATTGAAGTCGACCTTAGATGATGGTGATATTCCCCAAGTTCCACTACGTCTGAAACAGAAGTTCAAATATTTGAGTTTTTTCATAAATTAGTTTTTCAAATATTTGATTTTCCCACAAGAAAGACTAGCTAAACAAATAGCTAATTAGCTATGGCCATTTTAGTAGCTAATTAGCTATAATAGTGTTTCCACTCGCATGCTTTTACCCACATATAGGTCAGGAGTCCTTATTTCCCCCTCGTTTACCACAAACTTTGTTGGTACATTACGTAACCTCAAGTCTCATAATTACGATGGCATACGCCAAAGTGCAACCTAATGGTCAAGCCAAATGAGCCTTCTTTTCGTAGTAGGCCCTGGTGGCCCATCACATGGTTATGTCATTACGAATGCCTCTCGTAAGAATGATCTCATGGTGGCATCGTATCCATGTAACGAGGGAGGGATGTTGGATATGTGTATCATAGGAGCGACCTCACATGAACTGGGTCAAGCCCTACCTTCTCGACATCATTGTGGCTATAGGCATTTGTTTACGTAATAAAATCGAAGTCACCAACGGGAATGTCAACAATTAAAAATTGTTGAAAAAAAGGGATGGTGACAACGTCATTCTCACAAAAATGTGAGGACAGCCACCAAGATCCTTTCCTCGAAAAGGAAAACATTTGATATAAAGATCACGTAATATCAATTATATGGTCGTGGTGAGAATTTACCGTAGCATTCTCTACACGTGGATAAGTGTGAGGGTTAAATGAGAGTGTAAAGAAGGGGAGGATTACTTTTGATCCTCGGGATTGAGATAACCCATTAGGCCAAGTGTAAACTTGCGTGGGGGCCTTGGGTATCGCTATAAATAAGAGGCCTAGCTACCCTCATTTCATCATCTTGTTGACTATGTCGAGACTCTATCTTGTGGTGGGTAGCGAGCGCGCCAGCACCAGGTATGACTTGACGCCACGACGGTGGTATGGGACATTGATCGAGGCTCGAGTTCATCTCGATCCCTTCGCTCAAGGGTGGTCGGGTGGATTAGCACCTTTCTTTCTCTGTCTCCTTTCTATCTAGATCTATCTTTTATCCTTATTTTATGCTTACATATTAGTTCATGTCTCTAATATTACCTACTAGTTCGTCTAGTCATTTCCTACTGATGGGAGTTAGTTCCCTTTAATCGTTGAGAAAGACCGACTGTGGAATATACAATATTGCGGAAAAACTGAAACACAACAAATACATGAATACAGAATTTTACGTGGAAACCCTAATCGGGGAAACCATGAGAACAGAGATTCCACTATACACAAGAGAGTACAAAAAACAGTTACAATCTTCTCTGATACACACAAAGGATAACCCGCTTAGGGTTCTTAGCAAGTTCATTGAACTTTGTTGTCGCTCTCTCTCACGCTCACACACTCTCTCTTCTCTGTCGCGGTACCCTACAGAGGCTCACAAACTATTTTGTTCAACTCACATACGATGTTTGCCCTAAGTGTATTTATACTTATACACTGTATGTGCTATTTACAAATGTAGCCACTTCTACTGTCATTACCATAATAAGAATAATAGTTATTTAATCGACTAATCGACTAGTCCACTCCAGTGTTGACTCTCCAGTCGGCCTGACCAATTGGTCGTGTCTTCAACTTGGACTCTCCCCATCTTCGACTGTTGGCACTTGGCCTGACCAGTCAACTGCTCCCATAGGAGGGACATATTCCTAACAAACTCCCCTTCACTCCTATGGGTGGAGTCGCTTAGTCCTGCCCTCTATCTACAGACTCCGAGTTTTTCCATTGGTAGGTTCTTTGTCAGCATGTCAGATCCATTGTCGTCAGTATGGATCTTCACAAGGGTGAACTCCCTCTCATCCACTTTCTCCCGCAACCAGTGATACCTTCTCTATATGTGCTTTGTTCAAGAGTGGTACACAACATTCTTTGCTAGATGTATGGCGCTTTGGCTATCACAATGAAGCAAGAACTCCCTTTGCTTCATCTCCAACTTGCTGAGGAAATTTCTCATCCAGATTAGCTCTTTGTCGGCCTCTACCACTGCCATGTACTCTGCCTCTAGGGTCGACAAAGCCACAGACTTCTGCAGTCGCAATTGCCACGACACTGCTCCCCCTACATAGGCCATCCCATGCCCCGAAGTGGATCTACTTGTGTCTACATCCCCCGACATGTTCGAGTAGGTAAACCCTTCGAGCATGGGTTTTCCAACACCATACCTAAGGCACACACCCAAGGTGCATTTTAAGTACATGAGTATCCATTTTACAATTGCCCAGTGTTCTTTGCGTGGATTACTCATGTATCGGCTTACTGCTCCCACAACAAAAGCTATATTTGGCCTTGTACAGACCATAACATACATTAAACTACCGACGGTTGGGGCATACAATACTTTCTTCATCTTAGCCTTTTCTTTCTCCCCTCTCGGGCATTGCTTGGCATTCAACTTGTAGTTGGTCGGCAACACAAAGCTGACTAACTTTGCCACTAACATGTTGAATCTTTCTAGGATTTTCGCCACGTATTTCTCTTGTGACCACCACAACACTTTTTTAGTTCTATCTCGAACTATGTGCATCCCTAATATCTGTTTTTCCGGTCCAAGATCTTTAATGGCAAACGACTTTCCTAATGCTTTCTTCAAGCTCACGACCTTCTTCGTGTCGTGTCATCCACATATAATAAGAGAATCAAGAAAACCCCTTCTTCATACCTTTTGACAAACACATAATGATCAACCTGTGTTTTCTAGAACCGATGTTCCACTATGAACGATTCAAACTTCTTGTACCATTGGCATGGAACTTGTTTCAACCCATACAAGCTTTTCTTCAGTTGACACACTAGCTTCTCTTTTCCCTTCTCCACAAAGCCTTCGGGCTGCTGCATGTAGACTTCTTCATCCAGCTCCTCGTGCAAGAATGTTATCTTGACATCCAACTATTCGATCTCCAGATCTATGCTCGCAACAATGCTTAGAACAGTTCAGATGGATGTCATCTTCATGACTGGTGCAAATATTTTGTCGAAGTCGACACCCTTTTTCTGTTGGAACCCCTTCACCACAATGCGGGCTCTAAATATGGGTGTGTTAACGTCTCCAGTCTTCACCTTCTAGATGTTGGGAGACAGGTCCCTCCGGATGGGAAGGGAGAAGAACAGTGCCGATGAACAAACTCGGCCGAGGCCGATAGGCCGAGGACGAAACCGTATGAGGTGGACCCGGCTACGGAGAGCCGGATGATGCAGACCTGGTGAAGACCGGATGAGGAGTACCCGGCTACGGAGAGCCGGATGATGCAGACCCGGTATGAAGACCGGATGAGGATTACCCGACTACGGAGGGCCGGATGATGCAGACCCGGTGAAAACCGGATGAGGAGTACCCAGCTACGGAGAGCCGGATGATGCAGACCCGGTGAAAACCGGATGAGGAGTACCCGGCTACAGAGAGCCGGATGATGCAGACCCGGTGAAGACCGGATGAGGAGTACCCGGCTACGGAGAACCGGATGAAGAGACATATTCGTAAATATGTTTTCTGATAGTGCATCGAGGCTATATTTGTAAATAGCCGAAAAGTCATATTAGTATAAATATGACTTAGGGCAAACTAATATATTGTTGTTGTCATTTTCTTGTTGGTGCAAGAAGAATAGAAAGTACGTAACGTTGTACAGAGAGAGAGAGAGAAAGAGGTTGTTGCCTCTGTTGTAACCGCCGCATGTGGCGAAGATCGTGAGTCTGAGGTCGTTGCCTCCGTGAACTCACTGTTTTGTACATTCTTTCATAGTGACAGTTTGCAGCCTATGGGCTGCCGTGGTTTTTCCCCTAATTTGGGGTTTTCCACGTAAACCTCCTGTGTAATTTTTCCTCTTCTTTGTGTCGCGTCTTATTTCCCGTTTTCTATGTATCATTCCAAGCTTGGTTGTGGCCGAGCGTTGCGCATAAGGAGCGTTGAGTTCCCGTCAAGTGGTATCAGAGCGAAACGACACAGAAATATGGACGAATCGTTTGGCGGCATGTTCAAGCTCACCGGCTCCAACTATTCGGTATGGAAGTCGAAGATGAGGGACATGCTCGTGGTTAAAGACCTCTGGCTGCCGGTTCAGTTCAGGGACAAGAGACCGGACAAAATCGACGCCGCGATATGGGAGGTGATGCACATGAAGACAACGGCGTACATACGGTGCTTCATCGACATGAGCGTGTACAGTAACTTCAATGAAGAGAGCAAGGCTCATGAGCTTTGGGAGAAGATCGGCATAATGTTTCAGAACAAAAATGCTGTCAATCAGGTGTCGGTATTCCGGAAGCTAGTAAGACTCCGGTACCAAGATGGCTCTAGCATGGCGGAGCACATGAATGCCTTCCAGGGGCTGATCCACTAGGCAACTTCATTGGAAGTACCTCTCGCCGATGAGGTACTAGCGCTACTCCTGCTCGGTTCCCTCCCGGATAGCTGGGAGACATTGGTTGTCACTTTGGGCAACGCCGGGCCGGAAGGAAAGCGGTTATCCCTAGCAAGAGTAAAGTCGAGCTTGCTAGATGAGGAGGCGCGTCGGAAAGATAAGGATACGAGCTCCGACTCCAAAGCGCTCCTTACCGAATCGGAACGCGGAAGACATAGAAACCGTAGTCCCCAGAATCGGGACAAGTCGGGGATACGGTCAAAGTCAAGGGGCAGGCCCACTTGCTTCTATTGCGGCAAGCCGGGTCACTTCCAAAAGAACTGTCGGCATTTCCGTAAAGACAAGGAAACCGACGGTACCGATTCGAAGCAAACCCCGGACCGGAACGGTAAAGACCGGAGGGGGCCAGACCGGAAGGGAACGACGGCAATCGCGGCAAGTGAAGAAGAGTTGATGCTCATCACCGAGGAGTGTGAGATAAACCTTGCCGGCGACGAGATGACCTGGGTGGTAGACTCCGGAGCGTCGTTCCACCTTACCCCGGACCGGAAATGCTTCTCATCCTACTCAGCCGGTGATCACGACTGTGTCCGGATGGGGAATGAAGGTACATGCCGAATTGTCGGCATAGGAGACGTGTGGCTGTCGACACCAACCGGATGCAAGTTGCTGCTGAAGGATGTCCGACACGTTCTGGAGGTTCGTTTGAACCTGATATCAACCGGTCGGCTAGATGATGAAGGCTACACGGGTGGCATCCAGAACGGTGTCATGAAGTTCAGCAAAGGGAGCCTGATTGTGGCTCGGGCCCAGAAGGTCAACACACTGTACCTGATGAATGCTCGGTTATGCCCGGAAGAACTGAACGTGGCATCCGACACTGCCGGTGAGTTGTGGCACAAGAGGCTGTGTCATATGAGCGAGAAGGGGATGAAGAGGCTTGCAGAAGACAACCTCATTCCAGTGAAGAACGTGCACTTAGAGAAGTGCACTGATTGTCTGGCCGGTAAGCAGAACCGGACCTCCTTCCGACCAAGGCCACTGATGAGACGTATTGCACCACTAGAGTTGGTGCATATGGATGTGTGTCAGGTAGACACAAAGTCACATGCCGGAGCGCAGTACTTCGTGACGTTCGTAGATGACCACAGCCGGAAGCTGTGGGCCACACCGTTGAAGACGAAGGATCAGGTGTTATCCATCTTCAAAGAGCTCCACGCGAGAGTGGAAAGAGAAACCTGCCGGAAGCTGAAGGCGGTTCGAGCAGATAACAGAGGAGAGTACCGGGGGCAGTTCGAGGATTACTGCCGCTCGAAGGGAATCCGGCTCGAATTTACCGTGCTGAAGACGCCGGAACTAAACGGACTGGCCAAGAGGATGAACCAGACCATAATGGAGAGGGTCCGGAGTATGCTAGCACATGCAAAACTACCCAAGAAGTTTTGGGCTGAGGCATTGTCGACGGCGACATACATGATAAACAGATCACCCTCAGTACCCTTGGACGGAGACACGCCACAGAGAGTTTGGACCGGTAAGGAAGTATCCTACCGGCATCTGAAGGTGTTCGGGTGTCTCGCGTACGTGCATGTAGCTAAGGACCGGAGAGGAAAGTTAGACCCAAAGACCCGGCCATGCATATTCCTCGGTTACGGCGACGATGAGTTCGGCTACCGAGTGTGGGACCCGGTCGACAAGAAGGTGTTCCGGAGTCGAGATATTATCTTCATGGAGGACAAGACGCTCGCTGACTGGGAGTCGGAGAAAAAGATAATGAACTCCGAGTCGACCGGTAAGGATCGATTCTATGATGAGCAGACCCAACCGGCAAGAGACCGGTTAGCACTCGACGAACCAGCCGGTTACGGTGAGGATACCGAACAGGCTGAAGAAGAAGTAGAAGAAGCTGAAATCAGAACCGGACAAGACCCCGAATCGGATTCGGATGAAGAGCAGATGGATGAGCCGGTCACCGAAGCCCAGAGACGGAGATATCCTCTCAGAGAGAGAAGGGCCCCCCGGAGATTTCCGGATGCAGAGCATGTTCTGCTGACCGATGAGGGGGAGCCGGAAAGCTTCGAAGAAGTGAAGGAAGACACCCACAGCCGAAAATGGTTAAGTGCCATGCAGGATGAGATGGATTCCCTGCATGAAAACCATACGTACGAATTGGTGGAGTTGCCAAAAGGAAAGCGGGCACTCCGAAATAAGTGGGCGTACAAGTTGAAACCGGGAGATGCCGGCAACCCCCCGAGATACAAAGCCAGGATCGTGGTGAAGGGGTTCCAGCAGAAAAAGGGCGTGGATTTCGACGAGATATTTGCCCCGGTTGTAAAGATGACCTCCATCCGGACGATGCTGAGTATAGCGGCAAGCATGGACCTTGAGGTAGAGCAGTTGGACGTGAAGACGACATTCCTTCACGGCGACCTCGAAGAGGAGATCTACATGCAGCAACCAGAAGGATTCGTGGAGAAAGGGAAGGAGCACCTGGTATGCCGGTTGAAGAAGAGCCTCTACGGGTTGAAGCAGGCCCCCCGGCAATGGTACCGGAAGTTCGATTCCTTCATGACCGATCACGGGTACCACAAGACACAAGCCGATCACTGTGTGTTTGTGAAGAAGTTCGAAGGAGGCGACTTCCTAATACTCCTTTTGTACGTGGATGACATGTTAATCGTCGGAGTGACCAAGTTAAAATACGGATGTTGAAGAAGGCTCTCAACTGGACCTTCTAAATGAAAGACTTGGGTCCGGCAAGAAAGATGTTGGGGATGCACATCATCCGGAACCGGTCAAAGAAGCAATTATGGTTGTCACAGGAGAAGTACGTGACAAAGGTGCTTCACCAGTTCAACATGTCAGAAGCAAAACCGGTCGGATCGACACTTCCGGCAAACTGCAAGCTATCCGGTAAGCAAAGCCCGAGGACGAAAGCAGAGAAGACGGATATGATGAAGATTCCATATGCCTCTGCCGTCGGGAGCTTGATGTACGCAATGGTGTGTACCCGACCGGATATAGGATACGTAGTCGGAGTGGTGAGCCGGTTCATGAGTAATCCCAGCAAGGAGCACTGGAACGCGGTCAAATGGATACTCCGATATTTGAAGGGAACCTCAAATATGTGTCTCCGATTCGGCTCCGGAAAACCTCATCTGGACGGTTTCACCGATTCGGACATGTCGGCTGATGTGGATACCAGCTGGTCTACATCTGGGTATGTAATGACATATGCAAGGGGAGCTGTTTCGTGGCAGTCGAGGCTGCAGAAGACGGTTGCATTGTCAACCACGGAGGCGGAGTACATGGCAGCTGTGGAAGCCAGCAAGGAAATTTTATGGATGAAGGACTTCATCGGAGAGCTCGGTATACGACAAGAGGAATACCGACTCTATTGCGACAGTCAAAGCGCCATCCACCTTGCTAAGAATGCGGCCTACCACTCTCGGACGAAGCATATCCAACGAAGATATCACTAGATCTGGGAAAGAGTAGACGACCAGGAGTTCGCACTGACGAAGATCCACACGGCCGAGAACGGGTCAGATATGCTGACCAAAGTGCTGACACCCGACAAGCTAGATGCATGCCGGAAGCGGATCGGACTGGTAAGACACCCCATGCCGGAGTGAAGGGGGAGTTTGTTGGGAGACAGGTCCCTCCGGATGGGAAGGGAGAAGAACAGTGCCGATGAACAAACTCGGCCGAGGCCGATAGGCCGAGGACGAAACCGTATGAGGTGGACCCGGCTACAGAGAGCCGGATGATGCAGACCTGGTGAAGACCGGATGAGGAGTACCCGGCTACGGAGAGCCGGATGATGCAGACCCGGTATGAAGACCGGATGAGGAGTACCCGGCTACGGAGGGCCGGATGATGCAGACCCGGTGAAAACCGGATGAGGAGTACCCAGCTACAGAGAGCCGGATGATGCAGACCCAGTGAAAACCGGATGAGGAGTACCCGGCTACGGAGAGCCGGATGATGCAGACCCGGTGAAGACCGGATGAGGAGTACCCGGCTACGGAGAACCGGATGAAGAGACATATTCGTAAATATGTTTTTTGATAGTCCATCGAGGCTATATTTGTAAATAGCCGAAAAGTCATAGTAGTATAAATATGACTTAGGGCAAACTAATATATTGTTGTTGTCATTTTCTTGTTGGTGCAAGAAGAAGAGAAAGTACGTAACGTTGTACAGAGAGAGAGAGAGAAAGAGGTCGTTGCCTCTGTTGTAACCGCCGCCTGTGGCGAAGATCGTGAGTCCGAGGTCGTTGCCTCCGTGAACTCACTGTTTTGTACATTCTTACATAGTGACAGTTTGCAGCCTGTGGGCTGCCGTGGTTTTTCCCCTAGTTTGGGGTTTTCCACATAAACCTCCTGTGTAATTTTTCCTCTTCTTTGTGTCGCGTCTTATTTCCCGTTTTCTATGTATCATTCCAAGCTTGGTTGTGGCCAAGTGTTGCGCATAAGGAGCGTTGAGTTCCCGTCAGTAGACCCACTTGTTTCTGAGTGCTCTCTTACCTTTTGGTAGTTCTACCAGGTCATAGGTGTAATTTTCATGCAAGGAGTCCATCTCATCTTGCATTGCACTCTGCCATTTCTGCTTGTGCTTGTCGGCAATGGTTTCTTCATAGCACTTAGGCTCACCTTCATCGGTCAAGAGGATGTATTCACTAGCACATGTCATCGATGCTTTCTTTTCTGTAAGTGGATCTCTCCTTCCATTTTTTGTCGGTTCCGGTTCGGATATCTCTATCGACTCTTCTCCCAACTCGGGTTCATATGTGTCCATTGATCATTGAGGGTTAGCCGATTCCTACTTGTATTCCTCGATCGACTTCTATGGGTCTGCCTTGGCCGAGACCGGATGAGGAGTACCCGGCTACGGAGAACCGGATGATACAGACCCGGTGAACACCGGATGAGGAGTACCCGGATACGGAGAGGCCCGGTATGAACCGGATGAGGAGTACTCGGCTACGGAGATCCGGATGGTGCAGGCCCGGTATGAACCGGATGAAGAGACATATTCGTAAATATGTTTCTGAGAGCCCATTGAGGCTGCATTTGTAAATAGCCAAAAAGTCATATTAGTATAAATATGACTTAGGGCAAACTTTTAGATATAGTTGGTAGTTGTCATTTTTCCTTGTTGGTGCAAGAAGAAGAGAAAGTGCGTAACTGTACAGAGAGAGAGAGAGAGACGAGGTCGTTGCCTCTGTTGTAACCGCCGCCTGTGGCGAAGATCGTGAGCACGAGGTCGTTGCCTCCGTGAACTCACTGTTTTGTACATTCTTACATAGTGACAGTTTGCAGCCCGTGGGCTGCCGTGGTTTTTCCCCTAGTTTGGGGTTTTCCACGTAAACCTCCTGTGTATCTTTCTCCTCTTTGTGTCGTGTTCTATTTCCCGTTTTCTGTGTATGAAAAGAATCTCGGTTGTGGCCGAGCATTGCGCATAAGGAACGTTGGGTTCCCGTCATGTTGGTAGGCCAACTCGGATTCGGCTGTGCCAACTGGGTGTCTCTGAACAGCCAACTGTGTCGGTTTGACTAGTCTTAAGTAAGTGGGAGTTGATTGGGAAATCGTTTTTGACTTCTGTTGCTTCCAGTCCTCAATTGTCTTGTTTTCCAAGAAGACAACGTCCCGACTCCTCACCACTTTCTTGCCGACTAAGTCCCATAGCTTGTAGTTGAACTCGTTCTCTGAGTTTCCCATCAATATTCATGGTTTCAACTTACTGTCAAGCTTCAACCTCTGATCCTTAGGCACATGCATATATACTAGACATCCGAACACCCTCAGGTGTCTGTAGGAGACATCCTTTCCTTTCCACACCCTCTATGGGACATCAAATTTCAATGGCACTGAGGGAGACCTGTTGATAAGATAAACAACCATATACATCGCCTCAGCCGAGTACGATTCAGACATCTTGGCATGCAACAACATGCTCCTTACTCTCTCCATAATCGTTTGTTTCATCCTCTCTACAAGCCCATTCAACTCATGGGTCTTCGACACTGTATATTCAATTCGAATACCTTGGTCCTTGTAGTATTCTTCAAACTGCCCTCTATATTGACCATCGTTGTTTGCTCATACAGTCTTCAACTTCTGACCCGACTCTCGTTTGGTTCTTGCATGAAACTCCTTGAACATTGACAGTACTTGATCCTTTGACTTTAGTAAGAAGGCCCATGTCTTCCAACTATGGTCATCAATAAACATTACGAAGTACTGTCCACCTCGATGTGATGGAGCATTTACATAGCACACATCTGTGTGTTCTAGTTCCAGTGGCACTTCTCTTCTTGTCGGTGGTCTTGCATGGAATGCAGCTCTGTTCTCCTTTCCGACTAAATAATCGACACACTTCTCCAAGTGTACTCCTTTCATTTTTGGGAGAAGTTCCTGATCGGCTAACAAATGCATTCCCTTCTCACTCATGTGGCCGAGCCTTTTATGCCATAACTCTCCACTCGAGTCGGCTGCCACATTTGCTTCCGACTTGCACAATTGGGCATGCATCATATACAATGTGCCCTCTTTCTGTGCTCGGGCCACTATGAGGTTTCCTTCACAGAACTTCCAATTGCCGTTTCGAAAGCTACCACTGTAGCCTTCAAGTCGATATCAGATTCAGTCTGATATCGGGGACATGTCGAACTTCCTTCAGGGTCAGTCGATAACATGTCGACATCATCAAGCTTACACTCCCAATGCCAGCTATCTTGCACTCACCATTATCTCCCATCCTTACATAGCCATGGTCCACGAGTATGTAGGTCGAGAAGCACTCTCTTGATAGAGGTTTATGGAAAGATGCACCTGAGTCGATTACCCAGGTACACTCCTCACTTGCAAGATTTGTGCTTGCCTGCTCACAGATGACCATGATCTCCTCTGCACTTGTAGCTATGGCCAATGTGCCCTTTTCTTCAGGAATCTTCTTGGGTTCGACAACATTACCAACAACTTTGTCCTTCTTCATGTGTCAACTGTCCTTTTGGAAGTGTCTAGGCTTTCAACAATAGAAACATGTCAGTTTGCCTTTGGACTTCGACCTAGCTTGGAACTTGTCCCTTCTTTGTGGACTTCTTTGTTGGTTTCTTCCTCTCTTGGTAAGTTAAGCTAGGTTTGACTACGACTGGGACAAGACACCCTTGTCTTTCCTTCTTTTCTCCTCGTTCAAGATTCTTGTCTTTACAACTTGAAGAGATAGGTTCTCTTCTTGACACGAGGTGCTGAGAGTCACCACTAGATTCTCCCACTTTTCCGGCAGGGTACACAGTAGCAGATTGGCCTGTATTACATCTTCAAGGGGAAACTTGGTTGCAGTAAGTCAATTCACATACCCCATGAATGTGCTTACATTCTCCACTATGCTTTCTCCATCCCTATATTTCAACCTCATAATCTTTCTCATCAAAGATGTTTTGTTGAGGGCGTTCTTCCTCTCATATAGACCTGACAACTTCTACCACATCTCGTAGGCTTTTGTGTCGTTCGCCACATTTTGAAGGACACTTACATCGACGCACTATCTGATAGTGGCCACCACCTTTTTGTTCAGAAGTTTCCATTCAGACTCTAATACCCTTGTGGGTATTTCTGCTCTGTCTATGGGCTCGTACATGTGTTTGACTATGAGAAGGTCTTCCATCTTTATCTTCTAATCGCATAGTTCTAAGAGTTTAGAACTATCATGCCTGGGAAGCCACTCACACCTCCTTCCATCTTTCACCTTTGCTCTGATACCAGGTTGATGGGATGGGATCGTAAATCTGTCGGTTGAAGATATGTTGAGATACACAGCTCGAAGTAGAAAACAACAAATGGACAAAATACATAGTGCACACTGTTTTACGTGGAAACCCTAAATGGGGAAAATCACGGTGTCGTGCCTTTCGGCTCCGGATCGTTGCGTGAGTCGGGTGGGAACCACCGAGGTTTTTGACTAGGAGGAAGAGGAATACAACTTAAGGCTAGTTATGAATAGTGGAAAGAGAAGTAAGATAGCAATCTCGTGAATCCCACGAGTTTAGTGTATTTAAAACAATATTTAGATTACAAGAGTAATTTAGATGGCAAAATTCGTGAATCCCACGAATATATTAGATTGATCAATCCTTGTATATTAATCAACAACCATATACATATTTCTCTCCTCCTTATATAAAGATGGAAGAGGCTAAGCATGGCTTCATGCTTTTTCACCAAAAGTGTCCATGCACACTAAATGTGCATGTGATGTTTTGTCATTTCCTAAGTATAGGGCTCATGCACGCTAGATGTGCATGAGTCACTTTTAATGTCACGTGTAAATAAAATATTGACACCCTAAAGAATACATGATTTTTACCTTTTAATAAAGGTATGTGTGTTGGCCGGTCAGAAGAGCACAGATCTTGGAGAAACACACCCCCGGATGGACCCCGCAAGAAGCAGAACAGCAGGGGGAAGGACCATCCCGACAGCAACAGGAACCGGCAACAAAGGCAAAACCGGCAGGTAAAGGCAAAGGGAAAGCGGTCGAGGAGGAACCGGTAGCGCGCAAACCAATCCATATAACGCTGCGACGGCCGGAACCGGAACCAGAGGTCTCTAGACAAAAGGTCCGTCTGGTAACTGCACCGGAGGAGGAAACTGAAACAGAAGACTCATCTGAACCACTGGTAAGACTCCCAGCAAGACAAGGTCGGGAGAAACGGGCGAAAGGACCGGCTCCACCAGTGGACAGAACTCAGCAGAGGGCGCAAGGACCATCTCCAGTAGCCGAGGCGGAAACAGCACCGGAACCCGTACCCAGGGAAGCAGCACCGACACCGGTTGGGCCGGACTTCAGAAAACCGGTCATCCCAGAGAAGAAGAAGGAACGAGCGCCGGAGCCGGAGCCAGAGAAGAGGCCGGAAAATCAGCTTGGCTTAAGTGAGCAAGGCCACCCCGAAATCGGAAGAACAAAGCCACAATGGCTGAGATGGCTTTCGGAGCAGTTATCGGGAGTAGCGGACCAGTTAGAGAAAGAAGAAACGTGTCGGCAACAGCTGACGCATACAACAACTCAGGAGTTGGTCGCGCTCCGAACACAGATCGAGGAAATGCAAGGGGAGCTGTTGCAGGCAAGGGAAGGAATTCAACGAGCACAAGCTGTCACCGAGCCGGTCGGGACAACAAGGAAGCAACCAGAACCAGAACCGGAACCAGTAGCCTTGCAAACCGGCCCTGAGACCGAAAAAATAATAGAAACCTTACGAGAGGAGTTACAAGCTCAGGAGGCATTAAGGGAAAGAGAAAGGGAGCAGCGGAAAGCGGTGGAGGATGACAGACGAAAAATGGAAGAAGGCCTCCGGAAAGGCCGAGCCGCTAATGACCGACTGCAAGAAGAAAAAGAGAAGCTGCAGAAGGAGAAGGACCGACTACGTCGACATGCCGAACAAGAGATAGAACGACTGCAGGAAGAACTCCGACAACAGAAGGACCGGGACGATCGGTTAAGAGCTCAGACAACCCGACGCCTGAAGCAGAAGACGGAGGACTTCGACCGTCTCTACCGAGATCACAAGCAGGCCGAGTCGGACAACAAAAAACGAGCAGCAGACTACGACCGGCAAATAGAGAAGCTGAAAGAGCAGCTCAAAGAAACCCGATTAGACCTGGCTAAGGCGATGGATGAGGTCAGTGCCAACAAGGAAGCATTGTCGACGGAAATAGCCCAAGCAACGGAGAGAAGGAAGGAATTAGAGGCGCTAAGGCGGGAAAAGCTGGACCTGACCAAGATCAGGAATGAAGGAAAGGAAAAATCGACCTTCAGGATCAGCAAACTGCAGAGTACCTATGAAAAGCAGAAAGCAGATTACGAGGCCCAGGCTCAGATAATGGCCGACATTATAAAACGGGCAAGGAAGGAAAAGCAGGAAGCTTATGCGCATGCTAAGGCAGGAGTTGACCGGATCAAGCTCATCATGTCAGGATGGAGTACCCGAGCTCAGGCAAGTATCAACGAAAGTACGGAAAAGCTATGGAAGGAGTGGTCACAACAGGCAGCCGAGCTGCAGACACTCCGAGCGGATGCCGAGAATCGGAAGAAGACCGGCGACAGGTTCTACAAGATGGATGAAGAAAGTATCGTCGCCATTCGGGAGGAATTGTCGGAGGATTTCTACACTTTAGCAGAAGAACACCTCAAAGAAATTCGAGGGTTGGTAGAGAGGTTGGATGACGGGCAGCTCGCAACTCAGTTGGAGTTGGAGAGATACGAGCATGACCGGTTACGACAGGAAGCTAAGGGAAGAACGACGCCAACCACTATTGGTGAGGGAACGCGACCGGCTGAAGATGAACCAACCGACACCGAACAACCCCGACGAGGAATACCTGAAGACGAACTTGAAGAAGACCAGGAGCGGACCGATGCCGGAGAAGAAGAAGAGCTGAGACCGGAAGACACCAGGGCAGAGGAAGGAGTCATATCAAGTCGACCAGTCGAGACCGGAGAAAGCGACACCGGTAACAGAACAGAGCCAGGAACGGAGGGAGAACAGGAAGAACCTGGACGAAGCGGTGAGGAAGCACCGGCACCACGGAATCAAGCAGAGCCGGAGTAGAAAATTTTTACGGAACAGCCTACCCAACAGGAGGTCGGAGACAAGGCAGGCAAGGAACAGGAACAGGAGGAAGAAGCACCACTTGACACTATCGAGCAAAGTGTGCTCGATATTTTGGAGGAAGACTGAGGCCGGGAGTGGATTCGAAGTGCAAGGCACTTTCCCACGGGCGTGCCATGTGTTGGCCGGTCAGAAGAGCAAGGACAAGTGGGAAGGCGGAATCGGATCGGATAATAGGAAGTAATAGTAGAATTATTATTCGGAGGGACGGATTCGGTACAGTTGTACCGATCCGGATCCGAACCGATTCGGATGTCGGTTGCCTAAGCGCACCGATTGTAACCTTGACGGATGCCTATAAAAGGATCCGATGATTTGTAAAGTGTTTTGACGGAAGTAATACAATAGTAATTATTGTGTATTTATCTGTATCTCGTATTGTTTGCCGTCCGTGCTTAATTGTAATCATCTTATGCGTATAACCTAGCATCCAATCCTTACCACCCCTTTGGAGAAGTGTCGGATAGACACCTGTGTTGAGGCTAGTCTGGCCAGACAGACAACAATGTGTAAATAAAGGTCGTATACGTATTAAATCTATATGTATAACACTAAAGATAAGTTATTACAATGGTAAAGTTGGGGTTTATCTATGTGGAGGTGCAGGGTTCGAATCTTGCTCTATGCACGTGATAAATGTTTTGATATATTATTTATTTATTTATATGTATCTAAAATCGGATATATTATTTTATGGTTTTCACGTAGTGTGTGGAATACACTACGACAACGGGAACAAAGATTCCACTATACACATAGAGGGTACAAAGAATGGTTGCAACTCTTCTCTAATACTTAGAGGATAACCAGTCAACTCTTCTCTTGGTAGGTTTACTCAACTTTGTCGTCGTTCTTTCTCACGCACACACTCTCTCTACTAGAGAAACTCAAATATGTTCTTCATCTAAATCTTTGCCCTAAGTGTATTTATAGATATACACCTTATGGGCTATTTACATATGTAGCCTTTGCTAGTATTATTCCTATTGTTATAGTAACATTCAATCAGCCAACTAGTCGACTAGTCGACCCGACTAGCCGACTCTTGTGTCGACTGTCTAGTTGGCACGACTAGTCGGTCTTGCCATCGACTTAGATCTACTATGGGCTCTTCATGTCAACCCTCTCTCAATCGACTCACCATGTCATCGATTGTCGGCTCTCAGTTCAAACAGTCGGCTCCTCCTTGTCTTCGATTGTCGGGTCTTACTCAACCAAACAGTTGGCTTCTCCCATAGGAGGGACATATACCTAACAATTTCTCTGTGTTGAGTCTCCACGTTCTGTGTAAATGTTGTGTAACCAATAGGTTGTAGCCGGCTTGGTCATCTCCATAGTCGCGCAATCATTCTCTGTTCGATTCATACGTAAGTCCATTTCGTTCAGAGTCCCGAACGATTCGAAGCAAAATGAACTCCTTTTCCCGAACACAAGACCTTGAGTCGAATTGACAAAGGTCCGGATATTCAACACCGTGTTATCCAAGTTGATAACACTTTGGCATGCATGATGGGATGACTGGTCCGCACAAGGTGCCGAACTCTAGATATTTTGGGCAGACCAAGAAAATCGTAGGAAAGAAGGCCACGGGTTCTATAAGCTCGATGAAGAGAGCGTCAACACCGTTTGGGAAGATCTCATAGAGGACTACAAGGCATTCGTGGCACAACACTCCGCGAAAATAGCGCAACTTTTGGAAGAATTTGGCGAAGATCAAATCGATGTCGCACTCGAATTGGAAGCATACGAGACCGAATGCGTGGAGGCGAAAAAGGAGCATAACACTACGAAAGAGCCAAAAATCGTCCCGCTCCCCGACAATGGATCAGACGAACAATCACCAGACGTCCTTCATCCCATGGAGCCCACACCAACCCTTGATGCGGAAATTACAAAGCAGTAGCTGGCCGAAGAAACTCCGGAGATGACTAGGCAACATGCGCAACTTACGACCCCTCTCGAGCCACAACCCCATACTCCCCGTTAGAAAACGAACAGATTGAACAAGTCGCGGAGCCAGAGTTGGATCCTACCTCGACCCCAAAGCAACATAGTGAACTGGAATTGACTTCGACAAAGCCAAACATTTTGCACATTTTTGACGAAGCCTAAGTGGCCCGTGGGTTTGACTGTGCATGCACTGTCCCAAAGACGTGCCATGTGTTGGCCGGTTTGGACGACCAAGTGTGGAAGGGGCGAAAAACGGCTACGAGTCGAATTAGTAGTGGGTAGGACGGAGCGACGCAATAAAGAAGCGAGAGTAGGAAATAATGAATAAACAAATAGTAAAGTATTGAATACGTAGTAACGGTTCACGCACATTCGTAACCATCCATGAGCTCTATAAAAAGGGCCATGGAAAGCTTGTAAACGTTAATCAAATCTTATTGTATCAGTGCGCTTGTAATAGAATTTTGTTTACCCCCCTGATACCCCAAGTAAGAAATTGTGTCGTAATCTCTCTATGTTGAGTCTCCATGGTCTATGTAAACGTTGTGTAACCCGTCGGTTGTAGCCGGCTTGGTCATCTCCATAGTTGTGCAATCATTTTCTATTCGATTCATACGTAAGTCCATCTTGTTCGGAGTCCCAAATGATTCGAAGCGAAACAAACTCCTTTTCCCAAACACAACACCTTGAGTCGAATAGACAAAGGACCAGATATTTGACACCGTGTTATCCAAGCCGATTGTGTAGTAATTTCTCTGTGTTGAGTCTCCACGTTCTGTATAAACATTGTGTAACCAGTCAGTTGTAGCCGGCTTGGTCATCTCCATAGTTGCGTAGACATTCTCTGTTTGATTCATATGTAAGTCAATCTCGTTCAAAGTCCCAAACAATTCAAAGTGAAACGAACTCCTTTTCCCGAACACAAGACCTTTAGTCGATAGACAAAGGCCCGGATATTCGACACCGTGCTATCCAAGCGGGTAACAGTGAGCAAGGCGTGAAGACGCCAAGAGAAGCCGGAGGCAAGGACCGGCGGATACTGACACGACGGATTGACCTCAAGTTGATCTTGAGGGGGAGTGTTGAGCGAGCACGCTCAACGTTGTCCAGATCGGTTGAACAAGCTAAGAGCCGGAATGGAGAAGCCAGATCAGTGTGCCGGATTCGGGAGTTGGATCGGAGAGCCGGACCCATGTGCGAACCGGTAGGCCGTTTGAGGCTTGGTTGTCCATTATCTGTTGTTCTACCAGTTGAACTCTTTCCCACTCATAAGCTTCCAACCACCGGTTGAACTCTTTCCCACTCATAAACTTCCAACTCCAATGTCAACTAGAACTGATCATCCTCAAACTCTTCCAACAATTTCCAAACTTCATCGGTTTGCACCTGAGCCAAAGAGTAAAATTCCTTTGATACAATTCCTCCCGTATTGTGATGATACTCTCTTTGTCCATTTTGTAAGAGTGATCTCTTGACTTTCCCCTGTTCTCTGCATCGGCACCGAATACCTGCAGTTCCGTTGCTTGCTCCGACCATTCCTTCCATATCATAGTAGAACATTCCTTAAGTTTTTCACTCATTCGTTTTTGCGGATTCTTTTTATCCCCATCTCCATCTTCTCTTCCATGGCGTGCTTGTCCTGCTGCAACCGCTTAATTTGCTTTTCCGCTGCTATTTCTTCGATCTCATCTATGGTTATCTGAGCCTGATACATGGTCTGTACTCTGTCCAGCATTGCTTTAGATCGTCCTAGCATCCGATCTTGATCCTCCAGCAACATAGCCTTTTCTTGCTCCGCCTCTTCTCTCATCTTCACTTTTGTTTTCTCAAAGACTGTTTCCTGCAACATCAGCGATTCTGCCTTCTCCTTCATTTCTGCTCGTGCCTCTTTGAGCCTCTCCCATTGCTGGTTGTACTCTTTTTCCAACTCCTTGGGATCTCGACAGAGTTTCTCGAAATCAGCATGCTTGTCCTTCAGGCATTGGTTCGTCTGTGCTCGCAACTGCTTGTTCCATTCCTTTTGTTGCCGGAGCTCCTCCAACCGTTCGATTTCTGTTCCCACCATTCCTTTTAGTTTCTCTCTTTCTTGATAAATCACCTCATTTTCTTGCTTCAGCCGGTCTGCGCTTCCTTGGACTCTACAGAGTCCTTCCCGTAGCTTTTGCTTCTCTTCTTCGGCTACTCACCGGAATTGTTTTTCTTTGTCAATCACAGCTGCTTGCGCGGCTATGTCTTCTTTAAATAAGCTTTCTATTTCCTTCTCTGCTTACTCTGCTCGTCCGACTGGATTTTCTTTTTCCGGTTCATTCTCCGGAATGGGTACTTTTCTCAGTGGTTCCTCCGTCACTACGTCTGGTACAACAGTTTCCAGTTTCTGAACCTGGCTCTTTGGTTCCTACGCTCTCGTCTTGTCTTAACCAATAACTCGTTGGCTTGCTTTAGCTCCTCCTCCGGTTCTTCAATTCGGGCCTTGGCCTCTATCAATTGCTTGACCATATCGTTCGTCTTAACCTTATGTGTTGGTATGTTGTCCCATTCCCTTTGCTCCGTTGCCATTCGTGCTGCCACTATGGTGACCTGGCCCCCCAACGATTCTACTAATTATTGGCAGGTCTCAAATTGTGTGATTACCACGAACTCATGCGTGGCATTCAACATATCCGAATATGCCCCTCGACTGTTTGTAGTAGGTGATCCTGTTGTCCCTTAAGCATGTTCTCCCTATCGTTATAGATTAGCGACCAACTCCTCCTGATGTCAGATGACTGTCTTGTTTCCTCATTCTCCAACTGTCATAGTTGTTTTGTATGAACCGATTGACTATGCTTCTCCAGTTCTTTTTCTGGCTGAATCGGTGACTCCGCTTCAGAACTCCTCTTCTACGTGCTTTCGACTACCCTTTACGCCACCATTGCTTTTGTGACGACCGACGTTTTGTCCTCTCGTGGACCCTGTGGAAAATATTAAGCAAAAATATTAATATTAATATATTAATATATATATAAATAGTTAGTAGTTCTTATGAATACGGTTTCCTTCATGAGACCGTAAGTGTATTGTTGGTGGTCTATAAAAAGGCACCAACCAATGTTGTAACTATTAGGGCATTATATTAATAGAATATGTTCTCTGTTTCCCTCGTCTCTCTCTCTCTCTCTCTCTCTCTCTCTCTCTCTCTCCTTTCTATTTCTCTTTCTTCTCTCTCTCTTCTTTTCCAACATGGTATCAGAGCCAAATGACCTAATAGCCTTATAGCCTATGCCTTTCTAAAATTACAAAATATGTGCCCTTACCATAATTTAACTTTCATGCACATACAAAAATAATTATATTCATAGTGTTCAAGATCGTCAAATAACAAACGACAATTTTGTGTTTGTCGTGCGTTGATCCGGACAACCCTTTGCAATAATGGCACAATCTATGTCGTCGTCGCAACTCAACATGCAAAAATTCACGATCGAGAAATTATCAAACACAAATTATCGAATTTGGAAGGCAAGATTAGAATTACTTTTTAAATATAATAAAGTATGGGACATAATTTTAGGATCGTCGACAAAACCTGAAAAAGGCGAAGAACTTGAAGAATGAAGAAAAAGACTTGTGTGCAAGAATGGAAATTCTAATGCACGTAAGTGATGGCACTGGAGAAACATTGCGAAAAATGGAGACGGCTCATGAAATGTGGAAACACTTACAAACTATCTACGAGCCGAAAAACGATGCCCAACAAGCGCATACACTTCAAGCGCTTGTTAATTACAAAATGAATGATGAACAACCGGTTGGTGAATTTCTATTAATATGGCAAAAGAAATTAGATGATGTGTTAACTTCTGGATTAGAAATCCATGATAAATTACAAAAGATTCTCCTTCTTGGTGCTCTTCCTCACTCGTGGTTCACTTTTAGAACCACCCAAAACTCTATAAATTGTCCAACGCTAATTGATCTTCTTGCAAACATTAGACAGGAGGAAACAATGCGTTCACAAAGGTCTTCAAATTCAACTCCAAGTGTGGCAATGGTAGCATACAAGAACAAAAGGTTCACCCAAAGAGGAGAAAGCTCAAAGCCGTGGATAAAGAAAGATTAAAACACAAAACAAGGAGGAATGTGGTTCAACAATACCCATTGTAAAATATGCAAACGTACAAATCATGCAACCAAAGATTGTCATGCAAAGTCAAATTTCAAGAGTTATCAACCATGGAAGCGTGTACAAGCCCATCTTGTTGAAGAAGAGATGGATGATGAAAAAGTCATAGGAGATGGATATCAAAATGGCGACAAGTATGATGACATCTTTCAAGCATTCATTGCTGAATCACTTTCAGCGACAATTCCAAACCCAAGTAATGTAAATGACATATGGTATCTCGACACTGGTGCTACTAACCACTTAACTAATAGAAAAGATTGGTTATGTAACTATAAGGATGTTGAACCTCCTATCATTGTAAGATTTGGAAATAATGGGACTAAACAAGCTATTGGCAAGGGTGATATTACGTTTGAAGTCACAGGAGGAAGACATTTCACAATCAATGAAGTTCTCTATGTCTCGGGCATCACCAAACATTTGCTATCGGTTAGTCAAGCAACAACAAATGGTACTATCATTGAATTTCATCCTAACCATGCTATTATTAAACATAAAGCCTCAAATGGAGAACTTATTAGAACATGTTGTAAATGAGAAAGAGGCTTATATCCCATAAAATGTATTCCAACATCTCTTATTTTAGAAGCACATCATACTACCCCAATACAATCCTCCATATCTTTAACCAATCTTCATTCTCCTTCTTCTCTTTGGCACTTTCGTCTAGGTCATATGCATTTCAATGCTCTAAAAACACTACAATGTAATAATCTAGTCCATGGTTTGCCAAAAGAACATTTCAAGCCCATCTCTTTGTGTGAAAGTTGTATCCTTGGGAAAATGCCCCAACAACCATTCCCAAAGCATAGATCTAGAGCCACTACCCCTCTTGCATTAGTACATAGTGATCTATGTGGACCTTTTCCAACCCCTTCTCTTAGTGGAGCCAAATATTTCATTAGCTTTGTAGATGACTTTAGTCGATTTACAATCTTGCATTTTCTCAAGTACAAAAGTCAAGCTTATCAAGCATTCAAAGAATACAAGGCTCGAGTCGAAGTGCAAACATCATCAAAGATTAAAAGTGACCGATGGTGGTGGTGAGTATATGTCTCATGAATTTCAAAGTTTATATCAAAATGAAGGCATACATCATAGAATATCAACACCACACACACCACAACAAAATGATGTATCCGAAAGGAAGAATAGATCACTTCTCAATATGGCTCGAAGTATGTTACAATTTGCTCACTTATCACCTCAATTTTGGGAGGAAGCGGTTGGCACCGCTTGCTATATTCAAAATCGAGGATTTCATAGATCCTTGGGGCTCCAAACCCCTTATGAACTATGGCATGGTCACAAACCTAACTTAAGTAACCTTCGTATTTTTGGTTGTGATGCTTATGCTTTTGTGCCAAATGTTCAAAGAAATAAGCTAGATCCAAGGGCTACAAAATCAACTTTCATTGGATATGGAGAAGCTTCGGGATACAAGGCATACAAGCTCTACGATCCACAAAAACGAAGAATATTCTTTAGCTGTAATGTGATATTCCAAGAAAATGGGCCTTCTACAAAGGTTTCTTCTTCACTCTCTTCTAATCTACCTCCCTTATTACCTACCCCTACCCACTTACACCATCTTCCTCAATCACCTCTAATATTAATAGCTCTCATATTGAAGGAGCCAACATTAGCTCATCCTCTACTTCCACTATTTGTGTTGCTCTTCCATCTATTCACAAGGCAAAGATCAATCCTACTCAACCAACTAATTCTTCTTCTCATCTTCCCTCATTCCAAGCTCTAGATGATTCTCTTCCTCATACTCCTTTAAATACACATTGTTTAACTCCCTCAAACAATATAAATAATGTTATCTTCTCCACTCCCTCTCCTAATCCTTCATTCCAAGCGTCATCACCAACTTCTCCACCAAACTCTCCACCTCCAAAGTATAGATCTCTAAGTAGTATTTACGAACAACTTGATCAAATGGAAGCACATTTCGTGGACTTGGACCATGAAACTTATATACAAGAAGAAGATATTCCAACCCTTAGTGATGACACAAATTTATCGGCCAAAGATGCACTTTCCGGATCGGATTCTATCAAATGGAGAAAAGCTATGGAAGAAGAAATGAAGGCTTTACTTAAAAATGGTACGTGGACCCTCGTTGAGCCTCCAAAAGATCGACAAATAATTGGTTCTAAATGGGTCTTACGCATAAAGTGAGATAGTAATGGCAATCCAATTCGCTTCAAGGCTCGTGTAGTTGCTCAAGGATTTTCTCAAGTACCAGGTATTGATTTTCAAGATACATTTAGTCCAACGCTAAAAATATGTGGTTTTCGAATGCTCGTTGCTCTTGCCACGCAACATGATCTAGAGTTGCATCACTTGGATGTACAAATGACTTTTCTTCATGGAGATTTAGATGAAGAACTTTATCTACAACAACCACAATTTTTGAAGATCCAAGTCATCCGACACATGTTTGTCGACTTCGTAAATCTATTTACGGTCTTAAGCAATCTCCACGCATATGGTATCACAAACTACACTCTTTTCTTATAAAAGTTGGATATCATCGTCTAAACAATGAGCCAAATATCTATGTTAGAAAAGCCAAATCCAATTTTGTTATCATAGATGTCTATGTTGATGATTTGCCCTTGATCTCTAAATCTAAATCTTATCTAACTATTGCAAATAAGGAACTTGCATATGTCTTTCCTATTAGCGATTTAGGCCCTATGACCCATTTTCTAGGCATCAAAGTAACTCAAAATAGAACAAATCATACTATCTCATTATCACAATCAAATTATATTAATTCTATCCTCCAAAGATTTGATAGGCTCCATAGTAAGCCTATTAGTATTCCTCTTACCTCTCCATGTAAACTTTCAAATGATGATTCTCCCAAAAATGAACGAGAAATTTTCGAAATGAAGGATGTACCCTATAAACAAATCCTTGGGTGTATACGATATCTAGTAAGTTGCACACGTCCCGATATTTGCTTTGCCTCTGGTTTTCTTTCTCGTTTCATGGCTAATCCAGGACCAAAGCATTGGATTGTGCTCAAAAGATTACTACGCTACTTGAATCATACTCAACATTATGCGTTGACTTACTCCGCCACACAATCTGAGTCAACCACACTTGTGCAAGGATAGACAAATCCTCTAGCCAACTAATTGGTTGGTTAGACTCGGATTGGGGGGGGAGATGTGAACGATCGCAAGTCAATAGGTGGATATGTTTACACACTAGCTGGCACTGCAATTTCATGGAAGTCGAAGAAACAAACTACCGTAGCATTGTCATCCAGCAAAGCTGAATATTTTGTCGCGGCTTTAGCGGCTAAAGAAGGCCTATGGATTAAAGCTATGCTCAAAGAATTTAAAATATTTACTATTCCAACAGTGAATTTGTTTTGCAATAATCAATCTTGCATCAAGTTAGCCAACAATCCAAAGATGAGTGGCAATATACATCATGTGGACTTAAAACATCATTTTCTTCGCGATCTCATTGAAACAAAGAAGATAGAGTTAAAGTTTGCTCCCACTCATCAAATGTGGGCTAATTTTCTAACAAAACCTCTTCAACATTCTAAGCACATTATTTGTTGCAAGCAAGTTGGATTAATTTATGTAATCGAAGATAAAGATGAAAACTTACACTTCTAGAAATTTTTGCTTAGGGGGGAGTGTGGAAAATATTAAGCAAAAATATTAATATATTAATATATATATAAATAGTTAGTAGTTCTTATGAATACGGTTTCCTTCATGAGACCGTAAGTGTATTGTTGGTGGTCTATAAAAAGGCACCAACCAATGTTGTAACTATTAGGGCATTATATTAATAGAATACGTTCTTTGTTTCCCTCATCTCTCTCTCTCTCTCCTTTTTATTTCTCTTTCTTCTCTCTCCTTTCCCAACACCCAAGCCGTCACTTGCCCGTTCTCCGAGACGTATTCTCTTGCGTCTTTGCAAGGGTTGCTTGTCTTCCTCGGCTGTGTCTTTTTCTTGTGCAGTATCTTGGTGGCCGTCGTCTATTGGTCGTATTTGCATCGAGTCCTTCTGCTTCAACTTAATTATATGTGTCTTCATCAGTTTCGATACTGCTCCCCTCATTACGACTGGGGGTGATCCTACTTCTAGAGATCCCTCCCCTTGCCAATTGGTTGCTTGTCGGGCCATGATCTGTTGCTGTTTTGACTATTGCGGCGTTACCTCTGCCCTCTTCTTCCTTTTTGCTTTAATGGTCAGTGCTAATATTGTCAGCCACTAGGGTATTGCCAGCCATACCTTCTTGTTGTTCGTGACTGCCGCAATTGCTATTAGTAGTGCATCTACCGTGATAACGCTCCAATCCACCTTCAACCCTTCATAGGTGGCAATGATGAATCTGGCTCTATTCTTTGGCATGGGTGCACAAACCTGTATTCCAATAGCAACTTTGCGACTTCCTTAAATAAAGGTACATCGGAACCACCCTGTGTTCGGTAAGCCTTGTTCGCAATGGAAAAGTCTCTGAAGTATTCGACCAAAATGTCGGTTTCAAGGTTCTCAATGAACCACAAATCTCCAGTTTGGAGTTCTATGGCCGTCTGCACTATGGCTCCGGAGATTCCATCCACATCGTTTTTCTTCGCTATTTCCTCCAGTTCTGAGTGTGGTGGAGCTTCTACTACCCGAATAAACCCTTCTAGGCCGTGCTTCTGCAACCACTCTTTCAATTTTGTTGACAACTCCATAGGTCCCGTGTCTGGCTCGTGTGTGTTGGTGCTGATCTGATCTTCCGGTCCGATGTGTGTACTCCTATTCTCTCTTTTGTTGTGTGCTCCTATGAATTTTCTATCTCTGAATGAGACACCTTCGTTGATTTTGGGTTTTTCTATTCCCATCGATATGTCTCTTCTTGTCCATGCGTCACCGCATCCTTTTTTTCCTCGATTGACATGCTCACTATCGTCCCTATACATCGTGACTATTTATGAAGTCATCACGACGTTTTGTGGCTAATTATGGGACCATCATGACATTACGTGGGCAACTTCTGCCGAATTCCGATTGCTTTCGGATACGGTTCGTTTCCCTACGACTACCGTATTTCGGTTTATTTCCTCATTATTCTCCTTGCTATTTGTCACCTTTTTTTGGTTTTCCTTCTTGTGTTCTTTAAACAGGTCGACCGACATTGACCCCCTATATGGTTTGAGCCGGAATCCATTTACCCATTGCTCCAAAATGTCTCTAGCCAATGTCCCTAGATGAAAGGTTCCATTGAACTCATCTATAATCCAGTAGGGTCCAGTCCACCAGAACCTTGATTTTCCCAGCATTGGCCCCATCCGAGTCTGGAATACCAAAACAACCTTGCCAATTCCGAATTGTTTTTCATTCCCCTTCTGGTGTCTATCCACGAATTGTTGGCCGGTTAGGCCAAATTATGAAAGGGGAGTCGGTTTTGGCAGTTGTAATTAGATAAATTATGATAATTATAAGATCGAACGGATGGACCCGGAATTGGTATGCCGATCCGGATGTGGGCCGGTTTGTAGCCGGTTGCCGGTTGGCACCGGTTTGTAGCACAACTGGATACCTATAAAAGGATCCAGAGATGACGTAATTGATAACGGATAATTAATAGAGAGATGATGTGTCTTTACGTATTGTGTATCTTGTTAATACCGTTCTGTGCTTAATGTGATTATCATACGCGTGTATCAAGTTAATCATTCCGGATAGTGACCGGGAAGGATCGGTCCTGTATTACGGTCTGCACATTCCTTACCGTACCACCCCTTTGGTTAAGTGTTCTAAAGGGACACCCTGTGTTAGCGGCTTGTCCAGCCCGGTGAAAACACAGTTTTGGCGACCACGATTCCTGCAAAAACTGCAGTGAACAACGGGGGAATGGATGAATAGACTAACAAACGACACAGTAGCCGAGCGAGCGAGAAGACTTGTCATGAGACTACAGAAGCGGTAGGCTTACCAGCAGGCAATGGAAGAGATCTGGTTGGATCGGTCTTTTTCCAGAGTGATTCGGCAGGTCGCTGAGGAGTCACTCCGATTGCAACAAAACCACCACCCGGACGAAGGAAGTAGTATGAGCAGTCTGAAGGAAGCGTAGTCCATTCTGCAAACACTTGCCACAAGAGAAGACGGTTCAGAAGCGTTGTTAGCCATCGAATTGGATTCGGACGACGAACACAACGTCCAATTGAATTATCGTAGTAGCCACATATCGACCCCAGACGACCCGGAAGACGACGAATTGGACCACATATCGACATCGGAGCCGACAACAACGAAACCGGAAGCTCCAGACAAAACGACCGGCACGGAACACCAAGAGGAGGAATGAGTTCCAACACCACAACCCGAGCCACCGACGGAACAGGAGGACCGAGTTCCGACACCGGCCCCAACACCACAAGAAGAAGACGATACAATGTCGTACCAATATCCGAAGTTTCGGGATGACTCAGATGCGGAAGCCCATGTATACGTGTTTCTCCAAACTTGGGAGGTGAATCATGTATCCCAACGACTACACGATGCAGAGGTAGAATGATCAAAAATTCTGAAATTCGGCATGAATTTGGAGGGGCCCGCGGCACATTGGCACTCCAAGCACCTTCCCGGCAGCATCGCCACATTTGAGGATTTAAAGACTAGATTTCTACGCTTCTTCCACAAACATGTGGATCAAAGAGAGATTGTTGGCCAATTTTATACGACACGACGGGACTCGTCTGAAACCATTTAGCAGTTTGTTATCCGGTTCCAGACGATGCATAGTCAACTCACTAGAGCACCGCCAGAAGCTGAAGCGAAAGCGGTATTTTTGGTAGCGCTCCGGTATTCTCCGAACCGTGTGTGCGGTCAGAGATTTTCAGACCTGGACAATAGATCAGGTAATTGATCGGGTCATGGAAATGGACAAAACGAGTTCCTGGTTGATGATGGGAGCACTTCAAAGAACACTCCCCACCGAAGAGGACCTACGCTTTCACTAGGTGGTCCAATGCACGACGTGCCTTAACCTCGGGCACTCAACAATAGAGTGCACAAAGAGATTGCAATGGATGTTATGCCATTCTTGGTCACATACAATGAACCGCTGCGAGTACACCCTACTGAATCGACAAGCTGCACTAGTTCGGCACATCGAGATCCGGAATGATCGGGAGGACAAAGAAGAACGATTTCGGCGAGACGATCGCTACCGACCGGTACAAGATGTCCAATCTAGTGACTGACATGACAATTATGACTAGGACAAGAGCGAGAGAAGCCGCAACTATAATGGTGATCGTTATAATCGAGATTACTCCCCCGACTATGATTGGAGAAGAGAGGATCAACGGGAAGACTATGAAGACCGGCGCCGGCAAGGATACCAAAACAACCGACGCTATAATAAAAAACGGAACGCTCAGAAAGAGGATCGTCGGGAACCGACAAAGGATTACCAATGAGAGCCGGACAGAAGCATAATTAGTGCTCAAACGGAACAACGAAGACTAGAGGAGCCTAACCGGATAGTATCTGGGTGTCAACCGGGTAACATGCAAAAAGCAAAGTCTAGCAATAAATGGAAGGCGTATTGCGACTATTGCCGTGAGCAGGGACACTACAACAACCAATGTTCGTTAAAGAGTCACGACAAACGACTGGTAGTCAACATGGTGGTCGCGGAAGGGGTGGACATGTAGCAAGTCACCACTAGATCGAAGGGAAAGATGGTTGAATGGGAGGCTGAGGAAGCTATCCGCATACAAACTATGCAGTGGATCGAAAAGGCAAATGAATAGAATGTCACTGAACTGAAGGAGCAAAGGAACGCATGGAGGAACCTACAGAGACGACACAGTAGGATAACCCCACCTTGCGGGCATTCCGGGAATGCCAGATCATGCTACCACTGGGTCGGTTACTGCAATTGGTGCCCCGATTCACCGATGGGTTAAAATCAACATGGGCACCACCAAGCCCCACACCGACTCTGGCGTTCTTTTCAAATCCGGAGGAAGGGTCGGCAATGGTCGATATCAGTAATCCCGCAATCACCACCATTATCAAAGGACGGGAAGTCTCAAGGACGATTGTCGATGGCGGATCGGGAGTAAACATAATTAGCCTCCGAACATGCAACACTCTTGGAATCCAAGAATGGGAACCATGCCTGTTCTGGCTTCGGATGGCGGACACCAGCTCAATACGACCGACCAGATTGATTCGGGATTTGGAGGTAACAATCGGAGTCCATGCCTTCCGGATTTCTGTCGTCATCCTCTAGTTGAATGCGTAGGGAGCATACTCACTGTTGCAGGGACGACCATGGTTACGGTCCACCCACATCAAACAGAACTAGCAGAAGAACAACATTACGTTTCGAAGGAGGAAAACTAAGGTAAGAGTACCCACGCACCCTCAAGCGGGCCCAGGCAAGGAAGTAACATCGTTATATGCCGAAAATGTGAATATGCTGGAAGGGCTTGACGATGAGGAGGTCGATCGCTACCTTGATGAAAACCCAGGGATAGTCCCTCTGTTCAAAGTAGACGTAGCAGAGGCGGTGTCCCCATATATTGGGCAACCAGAGGAGGAGAAATCGGCAATGATCACATTATTCAAAGAATTCTGGTGTCGTGAAAACATGCGGTCATATGAAGACATGCGGTGTCGTGAAAATCCGTCACTACGTGCGGATCGTGAGGCGGAACCATTGGGGTCCTAGACCGGAAGGATTCGAAGTTTGCACTAGCTTTAGTAAGAAAGTATTTAAGATAGATTGAGAGAGATTGATATGGCGAGAGGGAGATGTTGAGATAAAGATTGAACTTTTAACTTTAGATTTAAGAGAGAAGATACATCAACAATAGGATTACAAGTTTCTTATTTTTCCCAATTTTTTCATTATTCCCATTTGCTTGATTCCTCCACTCTTTTATAGATGCCCCCATGCATATGGTGCATGTGAGGTTGCAAGACATGCACGTAATGCATGAAATGCATGCTTGCCATGTCATCATCTAAGCTCTAATGTATGAGAATTTAGATGTAAAAGTATAATGATAAAAATATAGTTCTTTATAAGGAAATGATTTAGCTTAGTGGTAAGTATATTGCTTCTTATCTTGGGGGTGCAAGGTTCAAGCCTTGCTCACATCCCTTTTAAAACACAAAAATACTACTAGGCTTTTGGTCTTGTATTTACACTGAAAATCTTCAAAACATCGTGCATCGCGATCAACCGACCGATTGTTTTGTCCCGACTGGTTCAATCCGATCCCAATCCGATCTTGTCCGTCGCCGGCTCCGTCCGATCACTGTCGCCTTGCCGTTTCCGATCGGTTCCGGTTAGCCAAAACCTTTATAAGTAGTTAGGCCACACCCATTCATCCGGTTAGTTTAGCTCAAGTCACCTTGAACATTCTATGATCCACTCATAGACACAAAGTAATAGATTTTGGCCCTGTTTATATACTCTGGGATCCTTATTTGTCATGTCTACGTGAGATATCTCGTAGTTTTTTTTTTCTCTTCTTCTTCGCAAACTTCATACCCACATAACTTGCCACTTAGTTGTTCGTTTTTTATGTGGTAAAGTGTATTCGAAAGCTCAACACCAAATTCATTTAAGCAATGATGCGAAACCAGTAGCGCAAAGACATTACCGGATGAATCCGAATTACGCGGCTAAAGTAAAAGAAGAGATCGACAAGTTGTTGCAGGTTGGGTTCATCCAGCTGGTTAAGAAGGCCGCCTAGCTAAGCCTAATCGTGGTGGTACCGAAGAAAAATGGAAAGATCCAGGTCTGTGTGGATTACCAAAAATTGAATGCTGCCACTATCACTGATGCATTCCCACTCCCATTCACGGATGGAGTCTTGGATGCGGTAGCAGGCCACCAGGTGTATAACTTCCTCAACAGATTCAGCAGGTATAACCAAATCAGGATGCAGCCAGAAGATCAAGAGAAAACAACGTTCGTCACCAAATGGGGAGTCTTTGTAGCGGTCGTGATGATGTTCGGACTGAAGACGACACCAACAACATTCCAACGAATCATCATGGAAATTTTCGAGGAATTTATCCCAGCATTTATGCAGGTGTTCTTAGATGACTTTGCGGTGTACAACACGAAAGGAGAACATCTTGACCATCTCTGGTTATGCTTGGAGAAATGCAAAGGTTACCGGCTATGTCTGAACCCGGCGAAATGCGTATTCAGGGTAACCAACGGCATGCTACTAGGCCCTATTGTAGTAAGGACGAGATTGCGGTGAACCCGGATAAAGTTAAAGCCAATTTGGAAGCACTGGCACCAATAACCGGCAAAGCTTTGAGCCGTTTTTTAGGGCAAATCCCGTGGCATAGCCGGATGCTTCGATACTTGGCTGATCTTGCGACACCACTACACGCAGTTGTACACCGGACACCCTTCCAATGGATAGAACCAGAGGATAAGGCATACCATGCGCTCAAAATAATGTTGTCCCAGGCACCGGTTTCAAAATAAGCCTTGGGAATGATATACAACATAACGAAGTTCCGTCACTATTTGTTGGGGCGAAAATTCTCATTCCACGTAGATCATTCGTCTTTACTTTACTTGGTTTCCAAGGCATCGCTAACCGGAAAACTAGCACAATGGACGCTGCTTCTACAAGATTTTGAATTCGAGATTTACCATAGTCCGGGAGTACAACATGCGGTCGCGGATTACTTGAGCTGGTTAGAATCTGGAGAGGCAAGCGACGATGTCAAAGACAACCTTCCGGATGCACAACTATTCAGGGTAACAATAGAGAATATGGTGGACGGGACAGTGGCCGAGGAAGACAAATGGCTGACGAATATGCATCAATTTTTAAGCACCGGATTGCCTCCGGAAGAACTGAACCAGGATGAACGGAAGCGGTTGGCGGTACAAAGTCGACATTTTTGTTTACTGCAGGATACGTTGTACCACAAGGAAGCGGACAGTATATGGAGAAGAGTGGTTTGGAGTGACAAAAAGGAGACAATTTTATGTGAAGCTCATTGTGGAGTCACCGGAGGATATTATGCGAGAGAAGCAATGGCAAAGAAGATATGGCGAAGCGGATTGTGGTGGCCTACAACAATGAAGGACTCGATTTGGTATGCAAAGGAATGCGACTTATGTCAACGGATGGGCCAACCAACGGAACAAGCAAGGATGCCACACCAGCTGGTGTTACCACTGGAGCCGTTTCAAAAATGGGGATTGGACTTCGTCGGACCGTTCAAACCTCCGGCAATTTGGACCGGGAACTGGTATATCATTGTAGCAACAGACTACTGCACCAAATGGGTGGAAGCAAAGGAATTTTGGGATAATACCATGGCCTCAACGGCCAAGTTCCTATACAAGTGCATTTGGTGCCGGTATGGATGCCCGATAGAACTGATCAATGATCAAGGAGGACATTTTCTCGGTGAAGTAGTAGAGAGCTTGACGACGTTTTATGTAGTCGTACACAACACCATTCCGTTTAGCTTTCGGATTAGAAGCGGTCATGCCGATAGAATTTCAAATTCCGAGTTTGCGGATTCAAGTACGGGAAAGGTTAAGTGAGAAGGAATCAGAGAAAATTCGACTAGCGACATTGTGTGAATTAGAAGAACATCGGATAGCTAGCATTCTGTAGTTGGAACTCGAGCAACGATGCCAAAAAGCGTTCGTCGACCGGCACTGGAAAGGAAACGAGAAAATGTTCGGAATCGGCAAGCCAGTGTTAGTATTTCAAACCCGGATGGGCAAAATGCTGGGAAAGTTATGGTTCCAGTGGACCGGACCGTACTGGATAACACGAGAGTTTAACGGCTCGTATCAGCTAGGTACGCTAGCCGGCGAGGTCGTGGAAAAATGGGTAAATGGTTTCTAACTAAAACCGTATTACGAACCAATGCCATGGAACCCGTTTAAACAACCGGATGCCAAAGCAGAAACCAGGAACGACAAGCAGATAACCGGTAACTAGGAGGAGGAACATACAACGGATCCGGTGTTGTCGGATACAAGGGTTTAGAATACCACGCACGAAAAAGAAAAAAAGAAAAAAAAACCATCATGCAAGGGCGAGGAGTAAAGACGTGAAGTAAAGCCACCATGCAGGTGAAAAAATAAATAAATAAATGAATGTAGGCCATTAAAAAGTGAATGGACACCTCCAAACGGTGTGACGTAAGTCATTTAAAGCACAGCACGCGTCAGACAACCGCTATTAAAAGCACACGACGTGCATGCACGGGACTCGAGAAAAGGCGGCAAGAATGGGAGCACAAAACCTTCGCATAACAGAGTCTCTCTCATTTCGCGAACACAGAGCACTTAGCACACAAAGGTGGATACAAGTGATTAGGCGAATGCCAGAAGCTACCATGGGCACATCAAAGCTCTCCACCACCACCGAAACAAAGGACACGTTGGACCCCATGGCGCTTTCCAGGACGGCCAAGAAATGGTTCACGCAACATGGCTTGGAGGGCTTCCTACAGATAGCAGAGGCACCTCCGCACAAAGAAACGGAAAAGGTCGCGAAGAAGATCGACCTAGAAGTAATCACGGAGGAGGCCATCTGCACCTTAATCGGATTGCCAGAGGGAGGGATCTACTCCATTGAGAATCCTTCCCTAGAGACGATGACGAAGTTCTTCGGGGAGTATTCCCTGGCCAGCAAAGCGTACCAGACACAGGGCGGCGATGACGCCTTGTTCCGAGAAGTAGCTCGTGTGCTCCACAAGTATGGGTTTGTGCACCCCCCACCCCAAGCAATGCCAAAGAGCAAAGTCGGATTCATCATCGCCACATACGAAGGGGTAAAGGTGGATTGGTACGTAATCATCAGTGATTGTTTGCAAGCGGCCATACAATCGGTGGTAGACGGCAAGAAGGTGTGGACAACAGTGGCTCAATGGCTCACTCTCCAGGTACCGATGGTGCTGATATTAAAAGCAAAGACGCGGGGCCGAATGGCCGATACAACGCAAACAACCATCGAAGCGGCAACAACTCCATGCCAAGCACACGCCCGGTTGGAGAGAGGGTGATTCATCATAGAAAGGGAAGGAGCAGCCCAGTCGAAAGAGGCAGGCGGAGATAGAGGCACCAGTAGAGCAACCGGTTAGGCCTCTTAAAATCAAATTGCGCCAGCAAGAGCAAGAGCCGCCTAACGGGATAAACATGAGAACCCAAGAGGAGGAGGCGGAGGAAGAACCTGCCGACACTCCCCTACATCGCCGGAAGAGAAGCGACGTAGAGCAGAAGGGGGACGAATCGGGACTAGTAAAAGACAACACACTGACACCCCGTTCCGAGGAACTATAGCCAACGAAGGAACCGGGGCTTGATCGGCCAGTAATGGCAAGGGAAGTACCAATATCACCGGGTCAATAGGCACAACAAGAAACGGAGTTGCCGCTACAAACAACAATCCAACCAGGGTTTGTGGCGAGAGCAGAGCCAACACCGGAACCGGAACCGGTAAGGCAACAAGGCACCGGTAGTCAATGGCTACGATGGATCGGAGAACAGGTGGCCGGGGTTGTAAGCCAAATTGAAGCGAGAGAGAGAGTACAACGGGATCGGTTGTTCGCCACAACCAAAGAACTCGAGAAGGCCCATTCAAGGATCTGGAGCATGGAGGAAGAAATTGAGAAGGCCAAAGCAGACACGGCTAGACAGGTCAGTCAAGGGCCGACAAGACCAGAACAAGTGGCGCTAGTGACTGTGTAAACAGATAACACACCGGCAGCTCCTACAACATCGGACACAAGCATCACACGGGATCAAGAACTCTCCACTCTCAGGGAAGAGTTAGAAACCCAGGAGGCCTTGAAGGCTAGAGAATGAGAGTAGAAGAAGGCAGCGGAGGAGTAGAAATGAAGACTCGAAGAAAATCTCCGGAAAAGTTGCCAATTAAATGAAGAAAAGGAGAAGTTGCTACAAGAGAAGGATAAGCTCTAGCGATCGGCGAAAACCGAAATGGAGCAGCTCAAAGAAGAACTCCGATAGCAGAAAGAACGGGAAGACCGCGCTCGACGCCAAATAAACCAAAAGCTGAAGCAGAAGACGGAGGATTTTGAACGACTACACCGGGATCACAAGTATTTGGATGCGGAGCACAAGAAGTTGATGGCAGAAGGTGACCGGCAACAGGAGAAGCTAGGGGAACTCCAGAAGGAAGTCAACAGGGCGACGAAGGCATTGGCGGAAGAACGGACCAAGGTGGTCAACATGGCAAAGGCACTGGAAGAAGCGGCAAGGGACCGAATGGAGCTCACCCGGCAGCATTATGAGGAGATGGAACAAGCAAAGATGGCGCTTAACAGAGTTCAGACCACTTATCAAACTAAATTCCTGGAATATGAGATGCAGGCACAGGCAACCGTGGGTCTGATAAAGAAGTTAAAGGAGGAAAAGCAGGTTGCGGAGGACAAATCCAAGACGGGGCTCGGCCAGATCCACGCCATTGTGCTGGCATGGAAAGAACGAACAAAGAGTATGATTGGTAAAAGCTTAGTGCAATGGTGGTCAAAATAGGCACCACAAGCGGTGGAATTACAGACGCTGCAAGTGGATGTGGAAAACCGGAGAAAGGACGATGATAACTTCTACAAGATGGATGCGGAAAGTATTGTAACCATCCTAGAGGAGTTGTCGGACGATTTCTTGTCCCTGGCAAGGGAACAATTGGCGACTGTAAGGCAGCTGGTAGAACAACTAGATGATGACCAGCTTGGTACTCAACTCCAGCTCGAGCGATACGAACGGGAGAGAAGACAGCAGATAGCATCGCAAATGTCGGCGGCAATTAACATCAGTGATGGAGAGCAATCTCTAGAGCAGCCACCAAATGTAGTCGGGACCGGAGGAGGCTAGCCAAACGCAGCCCCAATGGAACAACCGGAAGAAGTCAGACCGGAGGAGGCAGACAAAGCCCCAGTACAGCAGGAGGAGGAGCCAAGGACGGAGGAGCCGGAGCCGGAGCCAGAAGCGCTGAGACCAGTAGAGCCGGATACGGATAGAGTCTAAGAGGAAGAATAGGCCGGAGAGCAGGCCGAAGACCAACAACAACAACTACTACAACCGGAGGAGCAACAACAGCAGCCGATGGAGCAACTATCCGATGAACCGTTGGAGCCCCTGGACCAGAGCATTCTGGACATTTTGGAAGATGAATGAAATGGCTAACCGTGGGTTCGGCGTACAATGTACTGTCCCACGAGCGTGCCATGTGTTGGACGATTAGGCCAGAGTATGAAACGGGAGTCAGTTTTGGGAGTTGTATTTAGATAATTTATGATAATTATAAGATCATTATGATAATTATAAGATCGGAAAGGATCCGGAGATGCTATAATTGATGACGGATAATTAATAGAGAGATGTTGTGTCTTTACGTATTGTGTATCTTGTTAATACCGTTCTGTGCTTAATGTGATTATCATACGCGTGTATCAAGTTAATCATTCTGGATAGTGACTGGAAAGGATTGGTCTGATATTACGGTCTGAACATTCCTTACCGTACCACCCCTTTGGTGAAGTGTTCTAAAGGGACACCCTGTCTTAGCAGCTTGTCCAGCCCGGTGACAACACGGTCACCTTCTGTCGATTCTAATTCTGCTCCAATTGCCTTATGTTGTGTAGTTTCTCTTCTCCGAGCACCAACAACTGTTTTGATTGGATCTGTTCCGATTCTGTGTCATTCAGTCGTTCTCGAAACTACACCCGTAGACTCGACACTTGGAAGTCAATCTATAGAACTACTTCTAGACCAAAAGCTAACTAGAATGGTGTCGACCGAATACTTGTTTTAAAACTCATCCGATAAGCCCAACACTATGGAACTTCGTGTCCCAATCTATTCTATTTTCATTTACAATTTTCTTTAGGATTGTCTGCAACATCTTATTGGTCGATTCGGCCAAGCCATTAGCTTGTGGATAGTAGGGTGTACTCTTTTTATGGACTACGGCGTAAAAGTAGGTTAATCCATCAATGAATTTATTAATAAAATGACCTCCCTAATCGCTAATTAGCTGGACTAGACAGCCATATCGATACCATATGTAGTCATAGAGAAACTTTACTGTTGACGCCACCGAATTGTCCAGTAGTACCTTCGCCTCAACCAATTTAGTGCAATAATCTGTGGCCACTATGATATAGAGATTTTTGGTCCATGCCACACCTGACTTGAAAGGCCTGACAAAATCTATTCCCCATTTCTGAAATGGCTCCAACGGTAATATCGGCCAATGTAGCATCCTTGCCTATTCCGCGGGTTGCTCCATCTCCTGGCACATGTCGCATTCCTTACAATATTTGATCGAGTCCTTAAGGGTGGTTGGCCACCATAGTCTATTGAGCCAAATTTTCTATGCAGTCGTGTCTCCTGCATAGTGGCCACTGACTACTCCACAATGAGCATCTCGTAACACTGCAACTTTCTCGTTGCTTCGAACTGCCCGCCATTAGCTTGTGGATAGTAGGGTGTAGTCTTTTTATGGACTACGGCATAAAAGCAGGTTAATCCATCAATGACTTTATTAATAAAATGACCTCCCTCATAGAGAAACTTTACTGTTGACGCCACCGAATTGTCCAGTAGTACCTTCGCCTCAACCAATTTAGTGCAATAATCTGTGGCCACTATGATATAGAGATTTTTGGTCCATGCCACACCTGACTTGAAAGGCCTGACAAAATCTATTCCCCATTTCTGAAATGGCTCCAACGGTAATATCGGCCAATGTAGCATCCTTGCCTGTTCCGCGGGTTGGCCCATCTCCTGGCACATGTCACATTCCTTACAATATTTGATCGAGTCCTTAAGGGTGGTTGGCCACCATAGTCTATTGCGCCAAATTTTCTATGCAGTCGTGCCTCCTGCATAGTGGCCACTGACTACTCCACAATGAGCATCTCGTAACACTGCAACTTTCTCATTGCTTCGAACTGCCCTTCGCCAAAGTCCAATGACTCCTTTGTGGTATAGGGTGTCCTGAACCAGGCAGAAATGTCGACTTCGGACCGTCAACCGTTTCTGTTCATCGTGAACCATGCCTTCCAGTTGCCAAAACCAAGAATAAAAGATAGAGTGATGGAAGAAGGATATAAGAGAACACGAGAAGAAATGAACAAAATGCTAAGAGAAGAATGGGTGTACAAAGTTAGAGAAAGAAAGAGAATGGATACAAGATATGTAATGAGAGCTAAAGACTGATGTTGATTCGAATTGATTTTAGAATACATGTATACCCTTATTTATAGGTTCCTATAGAATAGCTTAGAGATTTCTATAATGTTCTAGAATGTTCAAGACCTAGAATGTTCTAGGACATTCTAGAACATTCTAGAATGTTCTAGGGTTTTTACAATAATCAATGTAATACAAAAAGTAGCATTTACCCTCTCATATGACAATAAGCTACTTTAATGGTTGAGGTTTTCAATTATGGATTACAATGTTCGAGGTTCAAGTCCGGGTGACGCCATAATGGTCATGTTTTCATGACACTATCCCTCCTTCAAGAACGTTGAGTGGAAGTCGGTGTTAACATTGTAGGGCCAGGTTTGTTTGGATAGTGGCGATGGAAGTCATCGACAATAGCTTGAGCATTACAAATGTTATCGACAGGTTCCCAAGTGCGATCACTTAGAGGATAGCCAAGCCAATCAACTAGATAATAAAGCTTATTACGCACAATCTAAGAATCAATTCATATTCAGGGCCGTCAACCAGTTAGACAGAAGGCGGTGGTGGTACGGCATGATTAGGAATTAAAGAGGTGTGGCAAGGTTCCAAAAGAGAGCTATGAAAGACTGGGTGAACCCGCATATGTGCAGGAAGGTCAAGACGAAATGTTGCATCATTAATCCGCATTGTGATGACAAAAGGACCTAAGCGTTGATAATCGACCTTAGCACACGGGCGGGTAGTCTTGATGTGACGACGAAGCAACTATACTCGGTCACCAACCTTAAAAGGAGACTTAAGACGATGCCGATCAGCATTGGTCTTATGGTGTGCTTGCACTTTTTGAAGATGTGAAGATAACTTAAACTGGATTTGTTGTAGTCGGTGGAGGTGATGCGCCACACTAGGGTTTCGTGACACCTCAGGAAGATCCAAGATACACCATCGAGGGTGGTTGCTAGTGTAGGCAAAGAAAGATGTAACTTTGGTAGAAGAGTGTACCGTGTTGTTGTATGCAAACTCGGCAAGATGTAAAATATCACTCCAATCATCTTGTTGATAATTGATGAAGCATCGAAGATATTACTTGAGCGTTTGATTTGTGTGCTTTGTTTGTCCGTCAGTTTGTGGATGATAAGCCGAAGAGAGTTTGCAGGAGATTTTGAGGCCTGCCCATAGGTGCTTCCAGAAGTGTGAGATAAATTGAGGACCTCGATTGCTAATAATATCATTTGGGAGACCATGATGGCGAAACACCTCACGCATAATGAGATCTGCAGTTTCTTCACTACTAACATGGTCTTTACACACGGTACAAAATGTGTCATCTTTGTGAACCAATCCAATACTATTAAAATACTATCAAAGCCTTTGGAAGGTGGCAGATTCGTAATGAAATCCATAGAAATAGACTGCCACAGCTTGCTGGGAGGTGGTAATGGTTGTAGTAAGCCATAAGGATGATGCTTGGGTATTTTGGCGCAATAGCAGGTGTCACATGTGCAAATGTAATCTTCGACAAATGTTTGCAAGTGAGGCCACCAAAACGAACGTTTCACCAACTCAATGGTCTTGGCAATACCAAAATGTCCAGCCATGGGGGCATCATGACAATGTTCTAACACTTGAAGTTGGGGTGATCCGTCAGGGACGTAAAGGAGATTCTTGTAGAAGAGTAAGCCATCTTGCCACTTAAGGTCTTGATAATGTTGAGATGACCCTTGCAATGTGGAGCAAGATGGACGACTTGAACCAATGTGGGCTAAGACATCCTTAGTGAAATCATCAGAGTGAGGTTGTTGCCAAATAGTGTCAAGAAGGCTAGAATCAAGTGGGATGGCATAAATTGTTGTTGCCTGTAGCTTTGATGGCCCGAGGAGAATCTTCTTTTGATTGTCAAAGACCAGATCTCCAGGTCAAAGAGCTAGATACGAACACCAAGACAAAGCATCTACTTTTCCTTGTTGTTTTCCGAGGCGAAAAATGATCTTGAAATCGAAATGCGTTAGAAATTGCGCCCACCGAGCTTGTTGTCTATTTAATACTCAAGTTGTTTGAAAATATGTGAGATTTTTTTCATCACTATAAATGATAATCTGATGAGGCGATCCTTCTAGAAAATGACACCATTGCTCGAATGAGTCGACCACAACTAGTAACTCCTTATTATGCACCTCATAGTTTATCTCTGAAACAGTAAATTTTCTCGAGTGAAACACGACTGGATGAGTCTGCCCGTCCTTGCCTGGTTGTGATAGGATACTCCCCAATGCGAAGTCTGACGCATGCGCCTCAATATTAAATGACTTTTCGGGATCAATATGCGCTACAATAGGTGCTGATGTGAATGCCTCTTTTAGCTGAGTAAAAGCCTTGTTTGCTTTGATACTCCAACACAATGCTTGAATAATTAGGTATGAATTTGATTATTTTCCGGGATTTCTTGGATATCTTTCTCATCATCTACCTAGATGATATGTTGATTTACTCTATCTTTTATTCTTGGTTCTGACAGTTTGATTCGAATTGATTTAAGAATACATGTATACCCTTATTTATAGGTTCCTAAAGAATAGCTTAGAGATTTCTATAATGTTTTAGAATGTTCTAGGACATTCTAGAACATTCTAGAATGTTCTAGAGTTTTTACAATAATCAATGTAATATAAAAAGTAGCTTTTATCCTCTCATATGACAATAAGCTATTTTAATGGTTGAGGTTTTCAATTATGAATTACAAGGTTCGAGGTTCAAGTCTGGGTGACGCCATAATGGTCATGTGTTCATAACACCAGTGGCAGTCCAATACTCAGAAAATGTGTCATCTCGAGTATCCAATGGTCCTCTAGTGACTCCTTTGTATCGGTCGGGTTCCTTGCCTTCATACTAAACAACTGTCCATTTGGAAAATCATCCTAGACATTGTCTCCTTCTTCATTGGATTCCAGATGGCTCAGGTAGTCCGCAATTGTGTGTTGCACTCCGAGCTGATTGTAGATGTTGAATTCAAATTCATGTAGTAGGAGAGTCCATCAGGCCAATTTTTCGGTTAGTGAGGTCTTTGACTCCAAGTATAGTAGTGTTGAATGGTCTACATGAAATGAAAATTTCCAGCCCAATAACTTCCCGCTCAAGTACTACACCGGCCGGTACCAAATTTGCTCTCTCAACTACATCAGGGCGCTCCCAATTACTAGGTCTGATGCGTCCACGAACACATGGAAATCTTTGGACCAATCCAGGGCTTGGACGATCGAAGCCCGTGACAACATAACTTTTAGTGTCCTATATGCTTTGTCTTCCATGTCCGTTGTCGTGAAGATGCACGTGCATGTGTTGCTCGAACGGGACCACCGGGGTCTCTGACCAGGGAGGACATTTACCAAGTTATCGAGAAACAATGTTACCCTTGACAAGATCAAAAGATTGATGATTATAAGAAGTACAATAAGAAGTATCAAAGATGAAAGAAGATGAACAATAGAAGTATAATTATAAGAATAATTTTATATTGATGATGATGATGACGATGGTGATTATCACCTATTGAGCCCCCCGTTTACACAAGCCTTACGAGGGTTTTTATAGGTCTATCCACAAAACCATGGGCTTGGACCCATGGTTTTTGGGCACACAGTTTTTCTCGTGGCATGCACAAAACCATGGGCTTGGAACATGGTTTTGTGCACACGGTTTTGTACGTTTGTTTTCTTATGCCTTTTGAATATGAAAAGAAATTTACATAACATCTAAAGTGCTTGGTAGTTGCCCTAATGGTAAGGTAAATGGCTTTTATCTTGGAGGTGCAAGGTTCAAATCTTGCTTGCTCCCCTCTATATGCACTCGAATGCCACTAGGCCCTAGGATCATTTTCATATTTATAATCGTTTGTGTAATGTGCGTGGAACTACACTATTTCACAATTTCTCCCATTGGACATGCACATCACGACATCCACCCTCACCAAACCGCACATCCTTCGGCATGTGCCAAGAAGAAAAGAGTGATGTGGTGGACTCAAAGGTTGTTGGCCTTTGATTTCTTTCTTTCTTACGCCTCGCCTACGTCAGCCTTTGTCCTCCATTTTGAACACATGCATTCCTTCCACCCGAACCATCATCGCCACCCGATCAACCATATCATTCGCTCGCTCTTCACATTGCCATGACCACTTGGCATAGACCCTTTTGCTCCTCCTGAGCGTAACCCTTCATGCATCATACATGTGTCGCCTTCATCCCGACCATCTCCTTGTTCATCAAACTTCCTCCGATCAGCCTTTCTCGTCTCATGCTTGTCTTTCCTCATGCTCACTAGCCTCAACCGGCTGTCGCGGCTCGTCTACTTCAACCTACGGGTAGGTCGGCTCAACTTCTGTCAGGATTGGTCTCGACCAATCAACTTCTCGCTTGGTCGGCCTTCATCCAGATTTACATTCGGCCAAATCGGACTTAGAGGAATGGCTTCCATCTGGGTCGGCTTCCATCCGGGTTTCGGTTGGGTAGGGCCTAGTTGATCAGTTCTCGTCTGGGTCGGCTTCCATTCAGGTCGGAATACCAACCGCGTCATCTTCCATCCGGATTGTATTCCGGTTCTTCCTTTCTTGCCGCTCTCTGGCTCTTCATCTATCTCTATTGTAGCTTTGTTTTTGGCCTCCTTGTTGGCCACCATTCCACTGTATGCGCTGGCTTCGACCCTCATCTCCTCGTCGCCACCTTCCATCTCTCCGGTCTTATGTTGGCTCTCAAACACAACTACCGAAGTCTCCGGAACCGGTGTGGAGGGATCCCTCATCTGTGGTCATTCACCTCGTCGTCCTCATCGCCGTTTCAGTCCTTCAATTTCCTTTCACCACCTTCCGTCTCTCCGGTCTCATGTTGGCAATCAGGCACAACTGCCGAAGTCTTAGGAACAATTGTGGGGAGAACCTCGACACCATCGGTCCCTGTCTTCTCATCCATAGCCATCTTTCGCTCAATGTTGTTATTCTCATTGTCTTCAATATTTGCTTCCCCACCACTTTCCGTCTATTGGGTTCTCATGTTGGCTCTAGGACACAACTACCCAAGTCTCTAGATCAAGTGTTGGGAAAGTCTCCACACAGTCATCCGCCGTGGACTCTTCCATAACCATCTACGACTCGATGTCGTTCCTCGTGGCTACCGCCTCAATCACGTCGACCTCGTACTCTTTACATCCCTTGATCACGAAAGCTTTCCTCATGCTTGCACCTTCATCACTCGATATTTTAGACACAACATGTGTTCCGAAATGCTCGTCCACTCTTAAAGCAGCATTTCCCACTCTCGAGTCTTCGGCTTTTCTCTTGATGGTCGTTCCTCCGTAAGTCGAGAAGGTAGCTTGTTTCACACCTTCTCCAGTGGTACTGTCGTACCAAACCTGGGCCTTCATATTGGCCATATCATTAGTCTGCATTTGTCGGGATTTTGGCTCCATTCTAAGCTTCTCTTTGGCCTTGACTTGCACCTTTAAACTCTCATATTTCTCCTTTACGAAGGCTTCTATGTCGAGAACTGACCTGTCTCCCCACTTCGAGCTCTCTTCCTTTAGTGGTGGCGCATTGTTGCATGTCGTTCCTCTTCGATCTTCCCTCATGGGTCATGACAATGTCGACAAGATTCCCATCTTCCTCTTGTCATGTTGCTGGCATACTCTTTCAACTTCAACCCAATTCTCGGTGAGGCCATTTGCTCCATAATTGTCTTCAAGTTGGATTCCAAGTGCCTTCCTTTCCTTTCGATCAACTGACTTTATGAACATAAGAACTTTACTCGCCCCCACCAATCCTTGATCCCTCTTCGAGAGTTGAGCGAAGCGACACTCAAACTCAACAAATGCATGCATAGCACTCTGGTGGGTCTTCCTCAATGACAACCATTGGTCAAACTTGTATAGACCTCGTCCCTTCGGCTCTTCATGATCATATGCCTCTCGTAAAGCTTCTTCGAAGGACACCCACGAATCATGAGCTTTTTGAAGCTCTTTCATATCTTTGTAGATTGGTTCGGCCACCACTCGACAAAAGTACTCCAACCTCATTGCTTCATTCACACATCTTGAATCCATTTCGGCATTGTAGGCCTCTAGAAAATTTTGGACTTTGCCTCCGTTGAAATAGTCGACTCGCTCGACCATGCTTTCGATGGCTTGTTGGGCCGCATCTCTATCTTTTTTCCCTTATCTTGAAAAATCCATTATCATCTTTGACATTGCCTCCATGAGATATTCCTCGTCCATCTTCATCCTCCCATGCCGCTCTTCACGTTGGGTTCACCAAAAGATGTCGCGAAGATGCGCATGCGTGTGTCGCTTGAACGGAACCACCGGGGTCTCTGACCAGGGAGGACATTTACCAAGTTATCGAGAAACAATGTTACCCTTGACAAGATCAAACGATTGATGATTATAAGAAGTACAATAAGAAGTATCAAAGATGAAAGAAGATGAACAATAGAAGTATAATTATAAGAAGAATTTTATATTGATGATGATGATGACGATGGTGATTATCACCTATTGAGCCCCCCCGTTTACACAAGCCTTACGAGGGTTTTTATAGGTCTATCCATGCACAAAACCATGGGCTTGGAACATGGTTTTGTGCACACGGTTTTGTACGGTTGTTTTCCTATGCCTTTTGAATATGAAAAGAAATTTACATAACATCTAAAGTACTTGGTAGTTGCCCTAATGGTAAGATAAATGTCTTTTATCTCGAAGGTGCAAGGTTCAAATCTTGCTTGCTCCCCTCTATATGCACTCGAATGCCACTAGGCCCTAGGATAATTTTCATATTTATAATCTTTTGTGTAATGTGAGTGGAACTACACTATTTCACAATTTCTCCCATTGGACACGCAACATCACGACACCGTCCATTGAAATGGTACTTGGTGCATTGTGGCCTGCAACGACGTTGCGAAGTCCGCCATGTATCTCTACATCCGGTTATGCCACCGGATTTGACCTAAAAATCAGGTTAGTGTTTTGGCATTCGTTGGGGCTACTGCCCCCAGGATAACCCTTACCTTATTTGGATCGACCAAAATCCCCTCCTTGCTCACAATATGCCCTAATAGCATGCCTCTTGTGACTCCGAATACACATTTGGCTGGATTCAAACTTAGTCGCGAAATTCGATATTTTTCTAGACACCTCCGAAGATGGCCCAGGTGTTTGTCTTTCTAGTTGTACACTACAAAATCATCAAGGAATACTTGCATGAATGCCAGAATATAATCGCTGAAAATCTCCATAATGATTCGTTGAAATGTTGTTGGTGTTGTCTTTAATCCGAACCATAGTATGAACCATACGTACCATACGTGTATTTGCATTCGAGCATGGTAAACACCCTCTGAGAATGGTAAATACCATACTTTTGGATTAACTATTTATTGTAAGGTAGAGTTTTTTTCAATGTAAAAAAGTTAAGAAGATTGCAAAAAACACATTACCTTCTTAATAACAATATGTCTTTTTTCGAATATATGCGTATAGAAATTACATGAATTACTTCAAAATTATAGAACTATAGAAAAATTACAGAAAATTACAAACTTTACAAAAAAAATCAGAAATTATTGACCAACCACAAAACAATTATAGAAATTAGAGAGAAATTATGAAGAAATTACAAAAATTACAAAATTACAAAAATTACAAAAAAATTACAGAAAGTCCTATACTACATACTACATACTATGACCTAGGTCCTAAAGTTAAAAAATGTAAACCCTAAACCCTATTATTAACCCTAAACATACCTGAATGGGAGAGGATGGCAACTTGGTATCTCGTTGGTATGCAAAAATTAATGTTGGGAGAAGATGTGCAGTCACTAGTGTGCACTATGCAAGGATCAATCAACAGATCGTTCAAGGCTAGATGGGAGGGGAAAGGAGCAAAGGAAACGGGGAAAAATCTGAAAAAAAAAGGAAAAAAAACTAAAAAACGGAAAAAAAACACATGAATGTTTGAAAACATTCGCATTCGTTTTCCAATGTATGAAAACGAATGTTATGGCAAACGAATACATACTATGATCCAAACGTCACGACTATCGTAACAAATAGTCCCCATTCTATGATGAACGTTGTTTTTTCCTTATCAATCGGATGCATTCTAATCTGGTTGTAACCGCTGAATCCATCCAAAAAACTGTAAACCTCATGGCTGGCTACTACATCGAGTATTCCGTCGGTGAAAGGAAGCGGAAAGGTATTTGTGACCATCGCTGCATTGAGCTTCCAATAATTCACACAAACCCTGATTTTCCCGTTTTTCTTGGTTACAACCACTATTGGGCTCAACCACACAACCTACTTTACCGGTCGTATAAATCCGACCCTTAACAATTTGTCAATTTCCTCTTTCACTTTCCCAAGTTGACCTCTTCTAGCGTCGATGCCTTTACTTATTGGGATACGGCTAATTCTTTTTCCAATGCCTCGTGTGCCTGGCGAAGCTCTTGGACAGCCTCCGGGTTCAGTTCAGTTAGATCCTCCTTTATAACTTTGCCAATAACGTACGGAATTACGATTTCTGCCACATTAATCTCGAACAACGATGCCACAAACATCACAACAGTCATGTCAAGATTTGAACTCTTGACCTCTTGTATTATAGTCGAGTGTTATGTTCTAACGAATATATTCAAATACATGGTCATGTTATATATATCTTAGAGATTATTAGTAGATTATCTATTTCAAGTTCTAGGAGATTTTAGAAAGTTCTAGAATTAGAAGGTTCTAGAGGATTCTAGAATATTCTCCCGAATATTGTAATGCATGTATTTCGACTCATAGTATAAACACTTGTAACCTCCGTGGTACCTTTCAAGGGATTCACACCAATCATTGACACATCAATCTAGTATTCTCATTTCATTTCATCTTGTCTCCTTCTTCATCTTTGTCTTCATGTTCTTGTGTGTGACAAGTTGCGTGCGGAAGCTTGTAGACACAACCGGCTCGACTGAATAGCGACAGAAAATGAACGAAGGTTGAATGGAAAGCTTGAAACAATACACAGAGAACGTGGGAGAGACAGAGAAGCAGAGAGAGCAAAACACACTTAAACTTAGATTCAAAAATCACTTTGTACATACAAATGTGCTTAAGAGCACTTTTTATACAAGTCCTTAAAAGGACTGACTGAAGTATTGACAAGTACTACAATGCTCATATTGAGCTACTAACACTAACTCCTAGGAATATCACTACCTAGTAGACTAGGAGTGTAGGCATCTAACGGCCTACCAGTTCACACGTGGGTCTGTCTCTCCAATCCGGCTCTTGAATCCAGGTCTCCGATGCGGCTCACAAGTCTAACTCTCGGCTTGTTCAACTGATCCACCAATGTTGAGCTTGCTCACTCAACACTCCCCCTCAAGCTCAACTTGAGGTCAGTATGTTATGTCAGCATCCGCCAGTCCTTGTCTCTGGCTCCTCTTGGCATCTTCACGCCTTGCTCACGCTCCTCGACCCCTCCGGTCCCGTTTTCCATGACCCGTTCAGTTCCGTGCTCCTCGAGCTTCTCGATTGGCTTGTCTACTCATGAGTCTCATCTTGTTGGGAAATCAGTTCCTCCAAATGGGAATCATATCAGCCGAACTGGACGAGCTCGAGGAAGAAACCGGACCGGATGGATCCGAAAGGAATTCGGCCGGATTCGATGTGAACCAGAAATTGGGACATATTGGTAAATATGTTCGGATGAGCCTATTGAGGCCATACTTGTAAATAGCCCTAAATTTATATAACTACAAATATAACTAGGGCAACAATAGTTAGGTCGTTGTTGTATTGTTAGTCGTTGTACAAAGAGAGAGAGAGAGAGAGAGAGAGAGAGAGAGAGGGAGAGATGCAAGGAGTTGTATCAGCTGTAACCGCTTGTTGGCAAAGAAATAGAGCTCAAGGTCGTTGCCCCTGAGTTGTACCCTTCCTCTCCCTATGGTGATCCTATTCAAAGTCTATGAACTCCCATGGTTTTGCCTCAAGAGGTTTTCCACGCTAACACATAGTGTCATCCCATTCCTGTGTAAATGTATCAATATCTACCTTTTGTGTTGTTTCTTCCATTGTACATTTGGATCTCGGTTGTGGCCGAGAACGATTCCTTACAAATTGCTATCAGAGTGAAGTTCTAAACTTCAAACAAAACAAAGTAATATGGAAGATTCAGTTGTAGGAGTTGGAGGCATGTTCTAGCTCATCGACTCCAAGTACTCAATGTGGAAGTCGAAGATGAGGGACATGCTAGTGGTCAAAGATCTCTAGTTGCCGGTACAGTTTGGAAATAAAAGAATGGATAAGATTGATATCATGACCTAGGAGGTAATGCACTTAAAGACGACAACATACATAAGATGCTTCATTGACATGAGCGTTTACAACAACTTCAATGAAGAGAACAAGGCTCATGAACTCTGGGAGAAGATTGACATTATGTTGGAGAACAAGAATGTCGTGAATCGAGTCTTAGTATTTCGAAAAATTGTGAGGCTCAGGTATCAGGACGGCTCCAGTATGATGGAGCATATGAACATCTTCCAAGCGTTAATAAACCTGACTACCTCGTTGGAAGTACCTCTAGTCGATTAGGTACTGGCATTGTTGTTGCTCAGATCCCTTCCGGATAGCTGGGAGACGCTGGTTGTCTCACTCGGCAACACCGGACCAGAAGGGAAGCCCTTATCCCTTCAAGAGTAAAATCGAGCTTGTTGGATGAGGAAGCTCGTCGGAAGGACGAGGCAATTTCTGACCCAAAGGCCCTAGTCACGGAAAGTGATACACATAGAGGGAGAGGCCGAAACACAAGTCAAGGACAAGGTGAAGTCAAGGGGGAGACCCACGTGCTTTTACCGTAGGAAGTCGGGGCACTTCAAGAAGAATTTCCAACACTTCCGAAAGGAAAGGGGGGGAGTCGACAATGCTGACTTGAAGAAGAGTTCCAACCAAAAGGGTACATCGGCAATCACGACAAGTGAGGAGCAGTTGTTTCTCATGAATGAGCAAAACGAAGTGACAAATCGACAAATTGACATAGGTAGTCGATTCAGGTGCGTCGTTCCACCTGATCCCCAATAGAAAGTGTTTCTCATCCTTGTTGGCGACAAATCGACATAGGTAGTCGATTCGGGTGCGTCGTTCCACCTGATCCCCCATAGAAAGTGTTTCTCATCCTACAAAGCGGGAGATCATGGCCTTGTAAGGATGGGAAATGAAGGTGCATGCCGAATTGTTGGCATCAGATATGTGTGCTTGGTAACGTCGATTGGGTGTCAATTGGTACTAAAAGATGTCTGACACATTCCAAAGGTTCAACTGAACCTGATATAAGTCGGTCAGTTGGATGATGATGCCTACACGGGTAGCATCCGGAACGTTGTCATGAAATTCAGCAAAGGAAACAGAACTTCGTGACCTTCATAGATGACCACAGGTAGCGATGGGCCCAGTTCGGTTTCGGTTCGGTTCGGTTTTTTGGCCTTGAAACCAAACCAAACCACTTATTAAGAAAAAAAACCCAACCAAACCGTTTGAACATTTTGAAGCCATTTAAACCAAACCATTTTGAACCAAACCATTTAAGTCAAACCGTTTAGGAACAATTTAGAACCAAACCAAAGCATTTATGAAAAAATGAGAACCAAACCAAACCATTTACGAAAAAACCAAAACCAAACCAAACCAAACCACTTTAAGAAAATGTAACAAAAGACATTGCAACATCTAAACTAGAACCAGAGATTCATTAGACATAATAAACATAAGTAGAGGTTAGATAAACAAAACAAATTAGAGAAAGAAAAACAGAAATTTAGACATTTTAAATGTTTTTTGAAGAAGAATACCATAATAAACAGAAATTTTCTCATATTAAAGTTTTGTGGAGAATGTATAGATAATACACAAAAAACTAAAAGTTTTTTGGAATGAAATCCTAGAGCTTATGACCAACAATCGATCATATAGAGTTCACATCAACATTTAAGTTTGTATCCACCATTTACAACAAAGTCAAAAATATAAGAAAAATGTGAAAAACCTCCACATAAACTAATGCTTCTCTTTTAGTTTCCAATGTTTACTTTCAGCTTGAATTACGGATTCCTGGAAGTATAAAATATGTAAAAGAATTAATTAGTAATAATAAAATAAAAACAAATTCGTAAAAGTATGCACTAAGAAATTACAATGTCTTCAAGGATCTCCAATTGCAACTTGCATTTCATGGACTTGTGAAAAAGTATCATGATTCTTGTACCATGTACATATAAAAAACATCAAATAAGTAAAAAACTAGTAATGAAAAATAAACTTAAAGAATGAATTAAAAGGTATGCACACCTTATCTCCCATGATTATCACGTAACATGTAATCTATTACCTCGTCTTCACCAACAAGATCATCTAGATTAAATTTTAGTTCTTCATAAGCCATGTGAAAGTTATCTGTTATCTGAACATGCATCCATGATCGAATACACATTTCGGCCTTGAATGTGCATGAATGTAGTTTGATCCTATCATCAAAGGTCATTTTTGTTGCTGAATTTGCCTCTTCAATAGGTACTGATGATGCTAGTATAGCAAGGTAATCACATGCCATCCTATACAGTTGTGGCATTGCAGATTTATTATCATGCCACCCTTGTAAGGGATCCTTGTCTATGCTAGCTAAAGGAAGTCTTATGAACTGCTCAATTTCTGATCGTGAATCAGAAACAAGACTTTTATTGTGTACACCCATTAACCTCCAAATTTTAGAGTTATTATCAATAGGTTGTATTGTGGTTGAAGGTGGCTCAACACCACTCGAGAATGAGTGGTAATGGGACTCAATCATGCCTTCAACCAGCTTAATATCCAACTCTCTTTCGATATGGTCATTTGGAATAGGCAATCTATAAAGGAATGAAAAATATTATTAAAATCAAATAAAATATCAGAAAGCATGAAGACAATTGTAAAACTTAAAGGAAAGTATTACCTAGGATCAAGAAACATTGCAATGCGTGATGGAATAGACTTTAACGATTCTTGATACTTAATTAAATATTGTAAGCAATTCTCAAACGCTTTTTGAAGCACCTCTTGTGTGAATCTAGATGATCCCGAAAGTGAAGAATCTAGAAACTGATTACAATGATTAAGTAAACAATTATAAGCTAGTGATGCTAGTGATAATGTAGGATATATTGATCCTCCTAGAAAGGTAGAAACCTCTGCAGGTGTTTCTAACCATTCCTCCATAGCATGTATGTGACTCCAATCTTCTACGGTCAAGACATAACCATTGAAATCACTTGAAATTGTTAGATCTGAAATTGTAAAATTCAATATAACTCTATCCTTGATAGCTTGCCTAAACATCTCCAAAGAAGAATTCCATCTTGTAACAACATCAAGCCTTGGAGGTTCCTTTTCATGATGTTCAACCATCATAGCATACTTCCTATGAACTTCCCTTCGAACCTTGCTAGATCTAATAGTTTGGAGCGTTGTTCTCAACTTTTCCTTTGAGGGTGAGATAATCTCTAATGCTGACTTGATGCCCAATTGAAAAGTGTGCACCATACACCTTAACATGTGTGAGGGAGCTAAAATTTCCTTACCATGTTCATTTTGTAACAACATGCTCAATTCCTTTGCAGCCAATTGTGCATCACTAGCTCCATCAAAAATTGTAGTTAATAATCGACTTGAAATATTAAAAGATCCAAGTCGATAAAAGAGGGCATGTGCACAACATTTCCTTGATCCAACACTTGGAAATACATGCACAAAATCCAATAGCAATGAAGTGTCACTGAGTAGAAGCCCTTTAGACTACTATTTGACCATGAACCATCAAAAGTAATAGAAAATCTTGATTGACTTTTTGATAACAAATCTATCTCTTGATGGCACAACACCACATACATTTCTAAGATGGAACGTTTAATCATGTGCCTTGTCTTCATCTGATATCCAGGTACAAGATGGTGTACGAACTCTTTAAATGCATCTGATTCCACATGTGCATGGGGCAAAGTTCCCTTGACAATATACTTCATGACAAAACAATCAATTTTCTTCTCTAAAACACGAGATACTCTAGTAGACTCTATAGAAGATTGAATAATCTTTGAAATACCTGAATTTTGATTTGGTTCGTTTGATAGATGATGCTTTTCCATTAAATGCTTAGTTATAGTACTTGTGGATGTTGTTGAAGACCAACAAACATGGCAATGATGGCATCGTCGTCGAGGTGTGCCATTATCCATATAAGATATGATGTGAGCATCTGTCCATGATGTACGTTGCCTTTTTCTTGACATGCTTGTTTGCCCATGGCTAACATTAATTGATGATGAGTCCATTGTTGCATGAGTTTGAGAAGATGACTCCATTTAATGTTGTCCCTATAAAACATAAAAAAAGAAAGCATAGTTATGTATATAATACACATATTTTATCCATAAGATAGTAACTACCATGACTATGACTCATATATGCATGATTGCATCCTCTTATTAATTAAAATGGTCATATTGCATACACACATCTACCACATATTCTTTATCACACCCTATAAGCCATGTGCATGCATGTTCATATCAAATTGGGAAGTAGGAATAACTAACTTCCTCTTGATGAATTTGTTTAGTGTTGAAAATTGGCAACAGAACATAATAGGAATACATGGTTTAGATAATCAAAATAGACTACCTCCTTTTGCATAGGCAACCAGGACCATACTAACATAAGGCTATGCCATTAATAGCAATAGTAAACAGCATTGTATGTACTGAGCAAATACAATGCAAACAAGTTAAAAAGCTCACAAAAACTATTAGATTCGAATGATCTCAAGCAAGAGAAAAGATGCACAAGTAGAGGCAACACCAATATATACAATCAAACTAGGGAATTATATACTATATAAGCCATTTTTAAAACATTCCTAAAGAATCCATGATAAGCTTTCGATTCTTTCAATCTTTGATTTTTGAGAAGTGAAATACCACTAAAGAATATTGTAAAGAATCAAGAGATGGATTCTTGTGAAGCGGAAGAGATATGAGTTATGTGTGTGTATGATAGAGAGTGAGTGAGTGAGAGAGACAAGGAATACGACATAGAGAATACGCAAGGTAAAAGTATATTAACAAAGGAGAAAGACTCAACTAAATACAAGGTGGGAGGAGAGTGCTTTATATAGTCACCCTCTCTCTTCATTAACTACAAGACTCATGGAGCATGGGGAATGTGAAAGCTCATAAGTTATGTGTCATAGAATATGATTCTATGACTCATACTAAATGCTAGAATACAAAGAGGTGACATAATGGTGACTCTTGACCGTTGGAGTGTCTATTCACTCTCAAGGTGAGTTCACACACTAGACCAAGTTGAGCTTGATTCTCAACATGCCCCCTGAAGCTCAAGCCGGGTCGGTTTCAGAAGGTATCCGAAATCCGCTTCGACTCGCGTTCCGAAGTCCGTGTCGACTCGCATTTATGTGGAGTTGCGGAATCCGTGCTCCAGCTTGCGTTGTGCGTAGTTGCGAAGTCTGTGCTTCGGCTTGCGTCTTCCTTCGCGGCTTTGCGCGGTAGACTGACTCTTCGTGGCTTCGTTGCGTGGTTGTGTAATCCACGCGTTATTGTGTAGTGTGCTCGGTTTGCGGAATCCACGCGTTATTGCGTAATGTCTTCAGTACTCCCCCTCAAGCTTGGCAGCTCAGGGATCGTCAATTCGAGATTGGTCATGAATTGCCATAGCTTGTCGGCTCCTAAGGCTTTAGTGAAGATGTCGGCCGTTTGAAGATTGGTGCTAATATGTTGTAGGTCGACATTGCCAGCTAGAACGCGCTCTCGGATGAAGTGATAGTGCACTTCGATGTGCTTTGTCCGCGCGCGGAACACCGGGTTCCGAGCCAGATAGATACTGCTCATGTTGTCGCAGTAAAGGGAAGTTGGATCCTTGATGGGTACGCCCAGATCCTTGAGTATTCTTTTGAGCCATACAGCTTCACATGCGGCCACTACCGCGCCCCTGTATTCTGCCTCTGTGCTCGAAAGAGCGACGGTTGGTTGCTTTTTGCTGCTCCAGGATATTGCTCCGTTGCCGAGGGAGAAAACAAATACGGAGGTTGATCTTCTATCATCTTTGTAGCCGACCCAATCGACGTATGTGTACCCCTCGAGTCGTATTGGCATCGCGGTCTTGTAGAGGATGCCACAATCCATTGTGCCTCTCATGTATCGTAGAACTCGCTTAACGCAATCCAAGTGAGTATCACGCGGTGTTTGCATGAATTGACTAAGGAGACCGATTGGATAACTGAGATCAGGTCAAGTGATCGTGAGGTAGATGAGACTCCCGATGAGTTGTCGATACTGAGTCGGCTCACACGCTTTGGTGCCAGAGTTCGCATCTAGTTTGAGATTACGATCGAGCGGGGTTGCCATGGATTTGCACTTAGCCATACCGAACTTGTATAACAAGTTGAGGATGTAGTGTTGTTGAGAGATCATGATTCCGGCCGGAGTCCGAATTACCTCGATGCCGAGGAAGTAGTGGAGCTCCTTCATGTCCGTCATCTCGAACTTGTCGGAAAGGAGGGATTTGACCTTACTGATTTCGACGAGATGCTCACCTCCAATGACTAGGTCATCCACATATAAGATGATGACGATCGGACTAGCGGAATCACTTCGTATGTAGAGGTAGTTGTCCGATTTTGACATACGGAAGCCGATTTGATGAAGATATGGCGTTATCTTCGAATGCCAAGCATGCGGTGCTTGCTTGAGGCCGTAGAGAGGCTTCTTGAGTCGGCATACAGCTTTCGGATGGGTGCTCGAGTTGAAGCTGGGTAGTTGTATCATGTACACCTCCTCTTCTAATTCGCCTTGTAGAAAGGCGTTCTTGACGTCCATTTGATGGAGGTGCCACCCTTTCGCCACGCCAAGCGCAATTACGGTCCGTACCGTCATCATCTTTGCCACCGAGGCAAAGGTTTCTTCGTAGTGGACGCCATGCGTCTGAGCGTATCCTTTCGCTATGAGTCACGCTTTGTAGCGGTTGATGGAACCGTCAGCGTTGTACTTCACTTTGTAAATCCATCTGCATCCAATCGCTTTTTTGTGCGGTGAGGTGGGAACGAGATCCCATGTCTCGTTCTTGCGTAGTGCCTGCATCTCCTTGTTCATGGCTTCAATCCATCGCGGATCCTTGGCTGCTTAGGAAAAAGTTTCCGGCTCGCGTACTGTCGCCACCTTCATCATAAAGGCGTAATGGTACGCCATATAATCGTTGTAGCTGAATCGGCTTATGGGGTTCTTTTCACGGGTGGATCGGCGGAGCTTTTCATTTGCAAAGATGAGGGCTTTCTTAGCTCCGATTGGTACCTCGAAACCGCCGAACTCATTGTCGAGTGAGTGAGTCGACTCATCATCGTCGAAGCGATCGTCTTCGTATTCCGCCATTTTCGACTTGCCTTTGTCCATCTTTAGGCTAGGCCGTGATGTGCTTTGATCGCTCAAAGGCTCTTGTGGTCCGCTCAGTCGGGTCGTGATCGGACTTTCTTCGAACATGCGTGTAAGGCAATCTTTATTCTGTATCTCTTGTTCGGCAGATTCCGGGTCGAGCTGAGTCGGAGTCGGAGTTGTCTCTGGTGCGTACCAGGATACGGACTCGTCAAAAACGACGTCTCGACTTACTCGAGATTTTCGAGTTGAAGGGTTGTAGCACTTGTAGGTCCCTTTTGCTCCAGTGAGTATCCTACAAGGATACATTTCTCCAACTTCGGGTCAAGCTTTTGACGCTTCTCGTCGGGGATGTGCACGTACGCTATCGCGCCGAATATCCGGGTGTGCGATAAGTCCGGCTTCTTTCCAAAGTATTTTTTGGGTGGAGGGACCTCGTGCATGCCGAATGTTGTGCATCAATTCATTAGGTAGACGGCTGTATTTGCATCTTCGGCCCAATATGACTTGGGCATATGCTTCTCGTTCATCATGGCCCACGCTACTTCGAGGATGTGCCGATTTTTGCACTCGGCTACTCCGTTTTGTTGCGGAGTGTGTCGGCAAGTGAATTCTTGCCAAATTCCTTCCTTTCGGAGATACGCCGTGAAATCGTCCGAGAAGTACTCCTTGCCGCCATCTGATCGAAGACAACGTACATGTCGGCCCGTGGCTTTCTCGACTTCATTCTTGAATGTTTGGAAGTGTCCGAACACTTCGCTCTTTTGCTGAATCGGATAGATCCAAGTGTGCCTAGAAAAGTCGTCAATGAAGAACACGTAATATCGGCATCTGCCGAATGTAGCCGTCTGCACCGGTCCCCATACGTCGGAATGGACTACGTCGAGTAGACCTTTGCTCACGTTCCGCTCTTTCGGGAATGGGTGTCGGTGTTGCTTGCCGAATTGGCACGCTTCGCATACACCTTCAATCTCCTTCTCTTTGAATGTCGAGAGTCCGATGACGACTCTATTCGATTTCATTGCTTTGAGTTTGTTGAGATTGATGTGGCCGATTCACTTGTGCCATAACTCTATGTCGGAGTCGGATTTCGTGCTTTTCGCGAACATGGCGGATTTCATCTCGTGTGAATCGAGAATGAACATCCGGCCCTCTCTTCTTCCGCGTGTGATGATTCGGCCTTCGTTTTCGATGAAACACCCTTCTTGGTCGAATCGTACTTGCATCCCTTGCTCAACAATTTGGCCGACCGAGACCAAATTCTTCGTGATGGTGGGAACATGCAAGACATTTTTAATGTATGTTTGCTTACCTCTTTCGCCGAATGGAACATTGCCGATGTGCCGAATCGGGTGCATAGTATCATCTCCGGTTTCGACATAACCGGGTCGCTCCGGCTCTCGAAGTTCGAGAAACCATTCTTTATGGGATGTCATATGGTTTGAGGCTCCGGATTCAACAAACCATATGTCCTCCGAATTGAGGGCACTAGTTGAGGTAGAGGCCGACATAGAGTTTGCTCTATGTTTCATCATGAACATTCCGCCATGGTCAGAGTTGTGTGCATACATTCCGCCACAATCTTTGTAGTCGAAGTTGTTCTCGTACATTCCGCTATAATCTTTGTAGTCGGAATTGTGTCCATAATTCGTGAGTTGTTGGCTTGTGGAAGCCGATTCACGCATCTTCTTTTGGCACTCTTCTTCGTGGTAGCCGAGCTTTCCACAATATCCGCATTCGGTTGCGTTTTGACGGCTTGGGCCGGAGTGGAAGCTCCCCCTTCTTGCGAAGGTTCCTCGTTGGCTTCCGTTTTACGGCCGAAATTGGGAGTTGTTATCGTAGGTCGGACCTCATCCGCCTTGTCCTTGGCCGAATCGGCCTCTCAACCATCTGTGTCCTCTTCCTTCGTTCGAGTGCGTGTAGAGCATGTGGCCTTCCGACTCATTTCTCCTTGTACGCATGTGGTTTTCTTCGACCAATAGCATTGATTGGAGCTCGAAGAAGGAGGGAGATTTCTCCCGTGCTAGAACGGCGGTTCACATCGCGCCGAACCGTGGTGCGAGGCCGCCGAGGCATATTTGAACCATCTCATCATCATCGATATTTACGCTTATTGAGCCAAGCGAATTGCAAAGCTCCTTGATCTTCGAGGTGTATGTCGTGATGGACATGTCCCTTTGTTGAATGTTGTTCAACTCTTGGCGGAGTTGAAGCCTTCTTACGGTTGTGTTCGCCGCGAAAATCTTTCGTAGATTTTCCCATGCCTCCTTCGGCGTCTTGGCTTCACGAATGTAGCCAAGAATGTGATCGTGAACACATGTCACCAAGCAATACATCACGCGGCTTGCGGCTTGCTCCCATGTCGCGTATTTGGGAGCCGCTTCGGCGGGTCGGTCTTCATGTGCTCCTTTGATGTAGCTCCAATAGCCTTGTCCGACAAGGTATTGGTGCATCTTGTACTCCCAAGATGCGAAGTTGTTTCGATCCAACTTCTCGGTAGGGAGAGCGCTCCCCATTTGAGTATTCATTATGTCGATTCTTCTTCTTCTTCTCTCTTCGAATGCGAGCTATGTAGCGAAGCTACGATAGCGATGCGCCGATCCTTGGTCATTGGCGTGGAGCACCACACACGACCACGATGAGGCGAATGGGCTAGATCGAGCTACCAAATCGCTCTGATACCATGTAAAGAATCAAGAGACGGATTCTTGTGAAGCGGAAGAGATATGAGTTATGTGTGTGTATGATAGAGAGAGAGTGAGTGAGAGAGACAAGGAATACGACACAGAGAATAAGCAAGGTAAAAGTATATTAACAAAGGAGAAAGACTCAACTAAATACAAGGTGGGAGGAGGGTGCTTTATATAGTCACCCTCTCTTTTCATTAACTACAAGACTCATGGAGCATGGGGAATGTGAAAGCTCATAAGTTATGTGTCATAGAATATGATTCTATGACTCATACTAAATGCGAGAATACAAAGAGGTGACATAGTGGTGACTCTTGACCGTTGGAGTGTCTATTCACTCTCAAGGTGAGTTCACACACTAGACCAAGTTGAGCTTGATTCTCAACAAATATATTCCAAAAGGGCATGATAGAGTAATTCTCTTTGCTAAAGTTTTTGCGAACTATTTAATTCCAAATGTTGGATCCATCGCATGCAACTCTTCATTGGCTTCAATGTGGTGAAAGGAATGAGATGAGAGACTTAACTAATGACTTGGGCTAAAATCTAAAATAAAAATGAAGAGAACAACCACTCTATTTTTGTTAATGCATTTGTTGGGAACCCTCAATCTGAGGAAAAAAGCCACAAAACATGTTCTAATACCCGTGTAATGGTGATTATACTCGATCCTAATACCCAACACACACATTTACTAATATAATTGTATGTTTCACGAGAGAGAGAGAGAGAGAGATCCATACAAAAGCTTGCTTTGGATTCTAGTATGAGTAGACGAGTGTGCATTCAAATGTTAAAGTTAAGCCTATGAACTCACTTTTTTAAGTAAACCGACTCTATATCAATTCACTTAAAAGTTAGAAGTGTGGATAAATGACAGGACTGAGTATTTCTTTTTTTCAGAGGTGAAGCATGGGAATTTCCCCTTGCCTTATTCAACTATCAATCAAACAGTAAACTAAAAGAAGAATGAAGAGATTCTATTAAAAATCAGATCCAAGTGGTTGGATCAATCCAACACTAATTTCTCAAAGTGAGATTATCGACAAACATAATAGTTCCCGATCAAACCCAGCAAGACATTGTTGATGTGATCAAAGTCAACTTACCTTAACTATCAAGGCATTGATGGATCAATCAAGGAACCAAGCATTGGATTGATGAATTATTCAAGAACAAGCCACGAGTCCTCGTTCTAGGGAACAATATAGCAGATTAAAGAAAAGGCAAAAAATCAATTCTATGTGTTCACCAAATCCATTTTTATGTCTTATAGGGTCCAAAAGCCATCCTTTTCCATTTAGTCTCCTAGATTTGGCTTTTCATTTGAAGCCTTAGGTAAGGCTTCATATTAAGATGCTTCAAATTGCATACGGACATTAAATTATTTGCAATTACTCTATAATATATATGTAATATATGTAATTAGTACTTTCTAAATAGATTTTGCAACTCATTTGAAGGGCAGACTTGAATACATATCAAAATCTCAAAGAATAGGCAATGGGGATGATAGCGAGAAAGTTTTCTTTTTTCTTCATATTGTTCAAGACAACATGGTCCAACCGTACATTGGGCTTCCAGATGCTTAGACCAAGATGTTTTCTCCATTTCTTCTTGATGTAATTAAACCTCTTATCCAACTAGCAGCAAAAAGATTACCATTGTACATCAAAGAAAGACCCATGTTTGGGATGTAAATTTTAGAGGAGAATCTGTACCTGTTATCTCAGCTTCTGCTATTCCAAACATAATGAAAACTCATGTACCTACATATTTGGTTCTCGTTAAGGATGTTAATGCATATGAAATTGAAACGGAGTTCTATGCATTTCACAAAGATAGGGCTTGGCAAGCTTTCTTGAGCATTATCAGTTCTCAAAGTCTTTGTCATATGAGTTATCTTCCTCTAAAAGGCCCAAGGATCATGCAACTGATTTGATCTCAAGATTATGAATCTGGGAGGCAAGATAACATAGAACCTGACAATGTGAAACAGCTGAGGGCCAATGGTCCTTGGTGCACGGAGCCACAACTTGTAGACCAATGGATCATCATATGATCAGCCCAGTTAGAAAGTCACTTTAGTTAGGCCCTACATAAAATTCAAGTAAAAGGTATAATTGAGTGGATAGGTTAGAAGCTAATGCAATTTTTTTAACAAGGTTACTCTATGGTGGCATGAGAAAGACTGCCTTGTTCAAACAACATTCTCACATAGGGGTGAGGTTTATGACGAGAGAGAGCTCAGAGCAGGAAGGAAAGAAAGTTGGGACATTTAACAGGGATCACGCAGGAGGGAATGAGAAGATAAAGAAGCTGATACCTGGCATAAAAGTCTACGGAAGCTTAGAAGACAATGTTGAAGGTCAGACAGATGTGTTAGGAGATAGAGACGAAGTATCTTTGGGAGACTCGATAACAATCAAGGCTATCCACACACCCTGGTTTGCCTACTTTTCTGTTGCAGTCTCTTTAAATTCCATGTAATAATGTTTTTTGTTGTCAGTTTATGTGAACTTAATCCAAGGACTCATATCAAGCAGACACTCATAGTTGGTTGAACTGCATAAAGTTTGTCATATTCAAGCCACATAACAGTAAGATGGCCTTTCTGCATTTGTGGAGTATAAGTCAATCTTCTTGGATATATGGCTCATGAAATTTGTCAATGGGCATCATGGAGGATAATGAATCTAGAGTTTCATCAACAGTAATAAGTATGTGGAAATATAATATCAATTTGTGTAAGGTTGTTGTCACTGGTAACATCCAATTTGAGTATTTGTCCAACGATAGAAACATGTGCAGAAGTCTCTCGTTGTAGCAATTAAAAATATACCTAAAGAAGTTTTTTTTTATCCCCTCCAACGTCTTGGTGAATAATTATTCACCGATCCAAATACAAAGTCCTAAAGGATGTTCGGCCCTCCCTGCCTGCCTTCTGGTGTATTCCTCGTTGATCCTTAGCCGTGAATGGGGTCGTGTCGTGTCCATCCCAAAGTTGCATTTCTATTTTTGGAATTGCTTTAATTCTTTATGGCTTCCAATCATGGGAAGCTGCCATCAAGACTGCATCCTGACATTCTATGTCTTCATTTTGTAGTGAGCTGTCTCTGCAGCTATCCTCCCAATGTTTCAAATTCCCCATTTGAATCCATAAATTCTTCTTCTGGGTGTATTGTTTACCAATCCATCAGGTCCTAAATGAGGTTCTGCCATGGCTTCTCGATGTCTGCTGATCCCTAGTGTTGAATCAAGTCTTATCCATTCCAAAGTTCCATTGCTACTTTTGGAATTGCCTTAATTGTTTGATGGCTTCACATCACAGGGAGCTGACACTTCAAGTCTGCATCCTGACCTGCAACATCTTCATTTTGTAGTGAGCTGTCTGCAGCTGTCCGACAGATATTTCAAATTCCCATTTGAATCCAAGGAGCTGGTTGGCCTTTATCCATTTGCTTACAACACAAAACATGTATATTCAAATTTCCAAAAATGTGGCCGAAATTTTAGCTCCAAATATGCTGAAAGTGAAACTGCTATTGATTTTACAACTTCCGTACTATCAGACGCTTGAGTTTAATGTGGGTATGAGTAGGAAGCACTCGTTTTGAGGGGAAGTACCTCCCTGATTTCTGCAAAGCATGTCCATTTTCTGGCAATATTTCCTCTTTACCATCTTAGGCATGATCTAATATGCTGGTTCCACCATTTGCTCCATCACTTGTTTTTAATGTGTGATGTGTGTGAATGGTGGGCACTCTTTTGACATGAACTCCCTTGATTTGTGCAAAGCATATTTGTTATTTCTCAACTTTCCTCGTCTACCATTCTTAGCAATCCATCATATGACTTGCTTGTTCCAGAGGATAGTTTCTACAAGTGTTATATTCATTTGCTTCATCACTTGATTATAATCTGCGTTCAAAATAACTTCCTCCTTGATTTCCTCAAACAATCTTCATTTTCTGGCTACTTTTCTTCTCCACCATACTTTGCCATTTAAAATTTCCCTAAACTATTACTGTTACCTTATGCTTCACGAAGCACCATGCTCCATGTCATCTTTCTGTAGATATTGATATAGAGTGGGATGCTCCTCCTAGAGTTTTTGTTTTGATCTAACTGCTATGCAGGCTGCAAGCTTCTGCATGTCATCCACTTGGATTGGTTGTGCTGTGAAGATTAGTTTCCTTCCGGTGGTTTGTGAATTGTAAAGTTCAAGTTAAAGTTTTTAGCAGGGTGAATTCACATGAGCACTCGTGTTCACTCCTTGGCCGAGGCTTTTAAGCTCTGTTTTGGATCATAGAGGCTTCAGTGTAAAACTTTAACTTGCAGGTACTAATTAAAGGTTAATATCATGTTCCATCACCATTGTCATATATGTTAAGGCCAGTTTACCATGGAGTAATGGTTTACAATACAGAGGTCATGAGAGATTAGAGCCACTCATTTTCTAGCTGAGGCTTTTGGAAACTGTCTAATTTTAGATCTTAATCGTGGGTTGTAACTTCAGTGTTAAAATTATAACGTTATGAGCAGTGGGTGCTAATTAAAGTTTAATATCATGTTCCACCACCTTTCTTGTTTGTTAAGCTTGGCTGGTTTCACATGGAGTCACAACTTACAATACAGAGGTCTTCAGAGATCAGAACCATCAGGCCATGATGACCTAGACACAGACTGCCTTGAACTTTCGTAGAAAGAGATTCACACAAGGCACCTATTATGTTGACTTAATTTAACCACATTTATCGTCACCACACAAGATACATGCGCCTCAATGACATTCATAAATCTAAAGTTAATTCTTGATATTTACAGTCACACAAGGGGTCACATATGCTGCCATGTGACTGATATCAATGAAAATCATTCAGCTATCTTTACTGGAGACACTTTGGTGAGATGGACTCTATGTTCATGTTTTATGTTTAGCTAGATAGTGCAAATATTAAAAAAGGATCTGAATAAACAGTTTATTGGAGGCTGTGGAAGGTTCTTTGAAGGTACACCTGAACAAATGCACTACTCTCTTTGCCAGAAGCTAGCTGCGTTGGCTCCAAACACCCAAGTATTTTGTGGACATGAGGTAGATTTGTTAAACATAATCACACATTAAAGTTTACATTATTTTCTTGGATGTCTCATTACCCATTATGTGCATGTAGTGTAATTTAGTGAAAAACAGAGGATCTTTATTCTCCTTTTACGTTTTGTTGAATATCTACATAATCATACTAAACTGTAGATTTTTGTGACTTTTTTATTGTTTTTCCTAGTAAATATCTAGTTTTTGTGATTTTTTCAAAGCACCCATTTTCCTTGTAAAGTTGTTCTTGAAGATGCTTGGTCAAGCGTTAAGTGCTCCCTGAAAGTTGTTTTATAACAAAAGAAGCATATTTGTTGCTTCTCTCTTTTTTCCTCAATGATTTCTTACACATTAATGTCTCTCTTTCTTTCTCTTCTGGATGCTTTGCTTCACCTTGTATGTATTTGGTTTGTTTCTGCAGTATACTGTAAAAAACTTGAGCTTTGCATCAGTAGTTGAACCAGATAATGTAGCCCTTCAAAGAAAACTGGCTTGGTCGAAAGACCAGGAAGCAGTGAGTAAACCTACTGTACCATCAACTATTGGTGAAGAATTGGAGACAAATCCATTCATGCGTGTTAATGTGAAATCAATACAGGTATAATGATTGAGTATTATGGAATTGTAGTGTATGGAATGGAATTAAAAATATAATACTATTAGCTTTTGTTGATCAGGATGCCACTGGGTTTAGGAATCCAACTGAGGTGATGGGGGCCTTGAGGCGCTGGAAAGATGGATGGAAGGGTTAATGTGGAGAATATGGCGGTTCTGCTGTAGAGATTGTGTAATTAATGCTGTCTTCTTTGTATGCCTTGCATGAGGGTACTGTCCAAATTAACATCAACTACATGAGCCTGCAGTAATGAAAGCTCCTGGAATCAAATTCAGTTAAATTCATGAAAAATAAAGTTGCAATGGAATTACTAGCTTAATATACATTGCAGGAGAGTTGTGTCCAATCTGCCATAAAAAATTGTAATTACCATTTTTTTCGTTTAGATTTCACAAGGTTCTTTATCCTATGGTCTATGGAGATAATTTCCAAACATATCGAAGGTTCTTTATGCAAGTGAAAATTTGAGCAGGTGGATGGAAGAGTTGTGATGATTCTATATACAAACACAAATTACTATATATAAGACGTCGACCATGTTATGAGGTACATAACTAATGGACTGTCCGAGTGGAAACCTTAATAACAAATTTGGATAGAAAGGTAGTTGCCCAAAGTTTTGGTCATTACTAATAATTCAAGGTGTTCGTAGAGCATTTAATTGGACACTTGCTGAATGGCGATGGTTTCATTGTTAAATCAAGGAGCCAAAAGCATTAAAAAGTCCAAGGGCATTATCAAATACATAACTAACAAATGGACTGTCCAAGTGGACACTTTAATAACAAATTTGGATAGAGAGGAGGTTGCCCAAGTTTTCACTCATTATTAATTATTCAAGGTGTCTGTAAGGCATTGAATTGGACACACTGAATGGCATTGGTCTTGTTGTCAAGTCAAAGAGCCAAAAGCACATCTCGAATTGGTGATCAGGGATTTGTAACAATGGGTGACGAGTGCCTTAAACAAGTGATGAAAGCAAATATTCTTGATTTGGAGAAATAACGAGATAAAGGAAATGGGAAAAATTTGTTTTCCACAAGGAATGTCTACCATCCTCATGATGACTGCGTTTGATGTTACATGTTAGTTTTCACTTTGATAGAGTCCATAGAGGCAAGCTGGGAGCAACAAATGTGTGCTGATCTTCTAATCATAATTCTTCCAATAATGGAGGTGTAAGGATATGGTTTGATGTAAATCATTATATTTGTTACATAGGCCTATTATGCACACCAAGGTTGTGTCTTTTTTCTTGGATGGGAAAAAGAAAGTGTAATTCCATTAGGAGTGACTTTATGTTATTGTCATACCTTTGTGAAACAATTAAAGATCCTACATTAGAGACTTTGGTTCAGTTGGTTATTAGAAAACAACATAATGATATTTATTCAGCCTCTTAGAGCTACCATGTTTACCCTCCTAAACCCACTAGTGACTTTACACCACTTTTATAAAATAGCTAATAAAGTTGGGCCTAAAAATATCCCAAAAAAGACAAGTGTAGAGCTCACAAAATTTTATGCCTCAAGTTCATTGCATGACGTAGCTAAAAAGCATTGGCATTCATGATTTTTTTTCATCGCAAAATTAACAAAGTTCATGCACTTTTCAAGCCATATATGGAGATGTATGTTCAACATATATTTACTCTCATCAAATGGATACATATATTCAACATATTTTGACTCTCATTATATGTATATGTATATTCAACATGAGAGTTCATAAATACTTGAGAGTTCATAAACGATTTGATTTGGTTTTTGTTTTATATAAACGGTTCGGGTCAGCTTCTTTGTCTTGAAATCGAACCGTGCCCATTGTTACTCTTGAGCACATACTTTGCCTACAATAGTGGTGGTTCTTCCTGGAAATACTCACCACCTTCCTCGATTCTCTACATAGCTTAGGAACTAATTCTAGTGCTTGGGCAAATGTCATATTCACTTTTTTCTCTTTCAAATAATTCAACAATGAATATGACTCTTGATGCCTAATTGGTAATCCTAGATAGTTATTCTCCTTGTTTATTCTCGAGGTTTCTTTTCTTGCTTATTCCTAGGTTTTATTGTGTTCTCTGCTACACCTTTAATTTGATTATGAAACCTGATTTAGATCCTCAAACCTTCTTCTTGGTCCTCCATCTGAGCTCTCCTTCCTATTAAAACATCATATGACTCTCCATTTAATGACATTCCCACGGGTTATAACTTATATCTATTGACTCCCTTACTTCATCATTCTTATTAACTCCCATTAAATTAATATTATGAGCATTTACTTGATTTTGTGGCCTCTGCTCTTATGCTCGGTGTAGAATCGGGGCAATACCTCCTTCTCGCGTGGGATGTCTGCAATTTGGTGAAATGCTCCCACGCTCAAAACAATTTTAACACTACAGAGACATTTTGTTTCCCAATACATAATGGCCTTCAGGTATTGGCCTCCACCAAAAAGTTTTGACCCAATCCGTCAGTCAAATATTGGGTCAGGAAAAGGGTCACATGGAGATTTCCATGACAACTCCTTCATGGAAACCTCCACATTAGGGAGCCCGGAGGAGCATGAATGAATGCTTGATGAACAACAAAGAAGAAGAGAGATGGCTTATGAAGCATGAACCTAAACCAAATCCACATAAATTTTTCCTCAAACCTAAACCATCCACTATTGTCCTATCAATGAGACTTTGAAATGATGGTGGATATGCAATTTATCATAGTGTCTACATATGGTATGGGTGTTCCACCCCCATTGTTGTTTGATAGCTATGATCCACAACTAATTTGTTGGGAAAACTGGTCCCTCCGATGGGAGGAACACAAGTTGGAGAGAAGAGTAAGTCGAATGGGTCGTCAGCATCCCAATTCCCAATTCAGTCGAGGCCGAAAAAACGAATAATAATCGATTTGACTAGTTGAATCGGCCAAAGTCGACCCAAGGCTATATTTGTAAATAGTCATATATGAATATGAGTATAAATATATTTTGGGCAAGTGGTTAGGTATGATGAATTATTAGTGGCATTAGAGTGTAACTAGTGTGAGAAAGAGAGTGAGAGAGAGTTGAAACTCTGTAACCGTCAGTAGACGAAGAAGAGCTTGAGTACCTGAATTAATTTTTCATTTTTCTATTCCGTTGAGTTCCCATGTCTCTTTAGAATTTTCTCATAGATTTGTTATCAAACCTCAGCTGAAGTTTCCCAATCATAACTGCAATAAATTCCCCATTGTCCTAGGGGGCTCTGCAATGAATTTGTGAACAGATTGGGTATGTTGACATGTGTTCTAATTGACACCATTTTGATCCCTCCCCGATGTCCTTGATAAATCCTCAAGACCAAGTTCATATGCAATAACATAGTCGTAACCACCTTTTAATGAGGCTTTTGGTGGTTTTAAAGGTTGAGACTCTTGCTCCTTTAATAACTTTGTCCAACTTTTTATCCTAAACCCATCATCTTGTACTCTGGTCTACATGTTAGAAAAGATGAACAACCACCACAGGCTTGGTACCACAGCCATTATAACCCTGGAACCTCTTCTGATATCCTGGCTGGATCACTTCTTCGATACTCAAGAAATGTAAGAGGGAAGGGATAACTTTAAGAGGGACTCTTGATAGAGAAAACACTGATGTCCTTCGCCATGTTATGGTGCATAGAGGAGCATTTGCAAAATTTCTCATGAACCTGTAAAGCATACAATGTCACCACTAAATATTGAGACATGCTTGAGCATCTCCCTGTCTCAGAAGCACACAATTGACAATCTGCTCTGCACAATTCAAGTTTCCTGTGTTCCTACAAGAACTTAAAATTGAATTCCAAACTGGATGATTAGGATATAATGGCATCTTCTCAATGATTGTTGATGCCTTGTCAAATTGTCCTGAATGACCAAGAAGATTAACCATCCAGGTCTGATGTTCGATACACGGAATAATGCCATATTCCTTGTTCATGGCCTCGAAGAATGTCTCACTCTGACTGAACAAACCCAGACGACTGCATGCATTGAAGACAACAATAAAGGTCACTGGATCAGGCTTTATTCCGTCACCTAGCATTCTGTCAAAAACAGTTAAAAGATCTTCACATTCTCCAATCTGGGAATATCCTGAAATTAGTGAATTCCATAATGCAACATCTCGAACTGGAAGATTGCTGAACACAGACTTTGCCATGCCCAGATAACCACATTTGACATACATGTCGACCAACGTGCTGGCCATGACTATATCACCTTCTAAAAAACCCTTCCTTGCAATTTCATTATGGATCTCAAGGCCTTTTCTTATTGTTCCCATAATGGCACAAGCTTTCAAGCCGCAAATATATGTAAGATGATCTGGCAGAACACCTTGATCTTGCATTACTTCAAAATACTTCATTGTTTCCTCTCCATGCCCCTTATCTGCATATCCAGCAATCAAAACATTCCACGAGACTACATCTCTCAATTGAAGCTTATCAAACACCTCTTGTGCTTTACTCATCACACCACATTTGGCATACATATCAACCAAGGTATTGCCAACAGTCAGATCTTTACCCAATAACCCTATCCTTTCAACCTCGGCATGTATTTTTTCACCTTTGTCTTTGTCTCTTAAACTGCTACAAGCCTTCAAACATGACACGAATGTGACAGAATTTGGGGAGATACCATTATGCTGCATGTGTTCAAAATACTTGAGTGCTTCTTCACCGTGGCCATGGTCAGCACATCCTGTGATAATTGTGGTCCATAAAACAGCATCTCGTACAGGAAGGTTGTCAAACAATTCCTTTGCTTCCTCCAGAAACCCGCATTTCACATACATGTCAACTAAGGAACTCTGAAGAAAAAGGTTTCCTTGAAAAGGTTCAATTCCAGCGTGTATCTCTCTGCCCTTGATTACAGCCCCTATGCTGCCACATGCCTTCAAACCATAAAGAAATATGATGCTATCTTGTGAGATACCCTCAAGTTTCATCTGTTCAAAACATTTGAGTGCTTTTTCACTATAGCCATGTTCAGAATATCCTGCAATTATTGCAGTCCATGAGACAATATCACGAGCACCAGGAAGCTCATCAAAGACTTGTTCAGCTATGGAAAACAGGGCACATTTGGCATACATATCAACTAAGGTACTTCCAATGATATATTCTACCAATAATCCCTTTCTCACCACTTCAGCATGTATTTCTTGGCCCTTATCAACTTTTCCAAGATTTCCACAAGCCTTCAGACTCCAAACAAATGTGAAAGAGTCTGGAAGGGGGCCCACTACTTGCATTTCTTCATAATAATCAAGTGCCTTTCCAGGCATTCCTTGTTCTACATATCCTGCAATCAAAGTGTTCCATGTGAACCTGTTCCGTACGGGAATTTTGCTAAACACATCATGTGCTTTTGCAAGTGCCCCCCATTTCACATACATCTCCACCAAAGCACTGCCAACAAGATGGTTGTGTTGGAGAAAACCCATTCTTGCCATTTCTGCATGTATTTCCTGGCCTTCATTCATGGGTCCAGAGTCACCACAAGCTTTCACGCAGCATACAAATGTAACAGCGTTAGGAGAGACACCTTTGAGACACATCTGTCTCAAACACCCAAGGGCTTCTTTTGCTTGCATATGCTCAACATAACCTGCAATGAGTGCTGTCCATGCAACAACGTTGGGAGCCCGAATCTTTGTAAACACTTCATGAGCCCTAGAAAGCAAGCCACACTTGGCATACATATCAATCAAGGCGCTACTAATGAAAAGATTGGTTTCCAGAAGCCCAATTCGGGCAACCTCTTCATGTATTTCACCACCTCTTTTTGCATCCTTCAGCTTGGCACAATCTTTCAGAGAAGCTACGAAAGCATAGCCAGGGCGAGACATATTGAGCTTGACATCAACGCTGTGGAAACATCATCTATGCATCCTAAATGGATGACATGAGAGATTCATGCTTGGCGGTAATAGTGCTAAAAAAACTGAAAAAAACGTGCTTTTGGGTGGGAACGACTGATCCAATAGGATAATGAAGACTTTTCTTTTGTAAAAAAAACATCAAATTAAAGTAAGAAAAGAAAAACGGTCTTCTTCTAGTTTTTTTTATCTTATCGGCTTAACTTAATATGGCGCAAAAGGAGGGATTACAGATACATAGTCCATAACAACTTTCCGCCACAAAGGAAAAGGCCAATCAAGGAGGTTGGATTTCATGGCGTAAAAAACGCCCCTCAAATACAAGTTTCTTCTGTGCGGTGAATTGACCTTCTTCTTCTTCTTCTTCTTCTCTGTCTCTGTCTTTCATCGCGCCGCCTTTCTTCCACGCAGATATGGAATGCAGAAAACGCCGCTCAAAAACAAGTTCCTTCGGGCCGGTAAATTGACCTTCTTCTTCTTCTTCTTCTTCTTCTTCTTCTCTGTCTCTCTCCTTCATCGCGCCAATCTTCTTCCATTCTTCTTACATAATAATATATATATACATAGTATGAAGTTTGAACCATACTTACCATACGCACATTCGCATTCGAGAATGATCAATCGTTCAAGTACATATAGTAAACACCCTCGAAGTATGGTAAATACCATACTTTTGTATTCATTATCTATTATAAGGTAATTTTTACCTTAACTTTTGTAAGAAAGTTATGGTAAAAAGTATAAAAAACATAAGAATGTTTGGAGAACATACGCATTCGTTTACATTCGTATGAAACAGAATATATTGCCAATGCATTCGAGTATATTACGTACTATGTAGTAATATATATGTGCTTACTATTTATTCAAGTTTATTGATACATAGACCAATTTGTGTGGGACATACTGGACACGCCAAGGAGATGCTTAACCCTCATGTTTCTAAAGAAGTACTTTAGGAAACCGTTATCCATTTTAAAGTGGCACCTAATTTGCTCATGAAATCATGCTACAATTGCCCTATACTCTAATTATATTTGGATCTCTATGGTTCTTTTCCAAAGCTCATTCCTTGGTACAATTTTGAATACTTTTTCTCGGAGTCTACAAAACAACAACAAAGTGTTTTCCATTGAAATCAAGCTTCTTCCATAATTCTTCTTCTTTTAAAAAAGAAAGAAAGAAAGATACACGTTAGTATATTACTTGAGAAATGTACATAGAGAAACCAAAAAGAGACATTTCATCTCACTTCTATTGTGATACAAAGGTTAGTACCAACATCTGATCAAACTGATGATATTATATAAGAAACAAGTGGAGCAATAACTATGAGCTATGCAACAAAAAAGGTGTGGCATAATTCCACCTCAGACCAGAAGTTGTATCTGAAAATAAGTGAAGCCCTTGCCATCGTTTCGTAAAGGCCACTTGACGTTGCCATAGAACATCCGTTGAACCTTGTAGATCATCATATTGACCATGTAGTGTATGGACAATTATCAACCAAAATTCAATAAGCATGGTGCGGAGATGTATGTGAGCATTATTAAAAACATCATCACATCTTGCTTTCCATATTATCCAAAGAGCCAATGATGTAATAGTACGCCAAATAACCATATTTTCAATTTTAAACTATCGAATAAAAGATGGAAATGAAGTGAGATAGAGGTGTCCATGGGAAATTTGAAAGACATGAGAAGCATAACATCTCCATGAAGGATACCCCATAATATTGCACCCCACGAGAAAATAGAACGAGAATAATGTTGTCTCAGCAATAAAAACAACTTACTCCAAAATTGCTTGATCCTCGGACATAACCAAAACACATGCAAAATAGATTCCATGGATGCACCACAATGCATTCCACAAGCATATTGCTGATTTTGCCTCAAACAATCACCAATAGGAAGAGCATAATGCATCAACAACCAACGAAAACAAATAACTTTTTTTCAGCAATTGCATACTCCACAACCATTTCCAAAATTTTGTAAGTTGCAATGCATGAACATTATTTGCAGTCCAATGCTTCATGGTAGCAAGACATTTATACTTTGATTGCAACAACAAATTTCTACCTAGCTTAATTGAATATTGGAAAACTCTAAATGTTTACCATTTCCACTAGCACTCAACTTTTTCCATTGATAATCAGCCAGATCCTAGTCCAAATTGTAAAGAGGTTGTGAAAGTAAACGTGCGGAAGCGTTCGACAAATCAACTCAGTCGGATAGCAACAGAAGATGAGAAGGAAAAAACTTAACACATACACACACATAGAGTACGAGTACGCAGGAGACACAGAGAGAGAGAGAGAGAGAGAGAGAGAGAGAGAGAGAGAGAGAGAGAGAGAGAGAGAGAGAGAGAGAGAAGAACATAAACTCTATTAAAAAATAACACTTTGTAACTTTGTGTACATAGAATGTGCTCAAAGAGCACTTTTATACAAGGGTACTTCAATGCGCATACGAGCGTCTGTCACTGACTCCCAAAAATATGCCTACGTATTAGGTTGGATCCGTAGGTCTCTAACGGCCTACCGGTTTCAATCCGATCCGGCTCCTAGTTCCGGATATCATCCGGACACCGATCTAGTTCTCCGTTCCGGATACCGATCCGCCGATCCAGATTTGGTTGAGCTTGCTCGCTCAACACTCCCCCTCAAGCTCAACTTGAGTTCGGATCGTGGTGTCAGTTTCTATAGTAGCCGGTCCTTCCATCCGGCTCCTTCTAGCATTGTTCCGCCTTGCTCGTGCTCCTCGTCCGGTCCAGTTTTGCTTCCTGCGATCCTTCTGGTTCCACGCACCTCGACCTCCTCGGTCGGCTTTTCTGCTCAGTAGGCCCATCTCAGCTCCTTTGCTGCTATGACTTCGGCGCTTGTCGACCCATTGGTTCCTCCGTTTCGGTGTCGACTTCCGCTACCTTCTCGTCCGCTTGGCCTTTAGTTGATCCGGCTCTTCCGAATCCAACTGTTGAACCGAATTGGCTTCCTCCGATTCATTCCAGCTCTTGTCCGAGTTGGTAGTCTCCAACTCGTCTTCCGTTTTTAGGCCCTTCACCACATCGGACCACGTTCAAGTCTTGGCCTTCTTCTGGTCGACTCTATCCTTCTTGACTCAGCTGCCATTGCCGCTTGCTCCGACTTGTTTGGATGAGCCAACTCCTTCGGTCGGCTCGGCTTTCTTTATCTGCCCATCTCTCCCCTTGGTTCTTCCTTCCTTTCTAGTTCCTTGTCCGGTGCCATCTGTTTCCGTTCTTGTTCTCCCCCTCAAGTGCGGCACATTGAGATGTTGAATGCCGAGCATGTCTGAAAAATGTTGCAACTTGTCCGATCCGAGTGGCTTGGTGAAGATGTCGGCAACCTACCGATCCGTGTGAACATACCGACGTTCAACTTCACCGCTCAGGATCCGCTCACGAACAAAGTGATAATGCATTTCTATGTGCTTTGTCCAAGCATGGAATACAGGGTTCTTGGCGAGTTGTATGTTGCTTACGTTGTCATAGTAGATCAGGATTGGGGTCGGCACCTCGATCCGGAGGTCACGCAACAGTCGCCGAAGCTAGATGGCTTCACAAGTGGCAATTGTAGCGCCCCGGTATTCAGCCTCAATGCTCGATAGAGCCACTGTTGGCTGCTTTTTGTTGCTCCACACAATAGCCGCGCTACCAAGAGAAAACATTTAACCGGATGTGGATCGGCGGTCCGATGCATCACTAGCCTAGTCAACATCTGTTTATCTGACTAGCTCTTCAGCTATATTGTGTCGGTATAAGAATCCTCGGTCCTGCTCACGTATCGTAACAGTCGATGCGCGCACTGAAGGTGCTCCATAGTTGGATTTGTTGGGATTTCGGTCCCTCCGGATGGGATGTCCGGAGATGAATGACGGCAAGCCCGGTTGCGGTTACGGAACCGGATGATGAAGACCCCGGTTACGGAACCGGATGATGAAGACCCCGGTTACGGAGCCGGATGATGAAGACCCCGGTTACGGAACCGGATGATGAAGACCCCGGTTACGGAACCGGATGATGAATGTACCCGGAGAGAGATCCGGATGCGGAGACATATTTGTGAATATGTTTGCCAAGAGCCCTTGAGGCTATATTTGTAAATAGCCCGAAAGTCATATGTGTATAAATATGACTTAGGGCAAACAGTTTTATGTCGTTGCTCATTTTTCATGAGAAGTGAGAGCAGCCGAGAGAGAGAGTGAGAGACGAAGAGGTCGTTGCCTCTGTGTAATACCGCCGCCTGTGGCGAGGACAGCGAGCTCAAGGTTGTTGCCTTGTAGCCTCACCATTGTACATCTCTGTGTATAGTGATAGTTGGAGTTAGAGGACTCCCGTGGTTTTTTCCCATTTAGGGTTTTCCACGTAAACATCCTGTGTGCTCTTCTCTCTGTTGTTCTTCGTGCATTCTTGTATTTCCCGTTTTCTGCGAATCGATCCTGTTCCTCGGTTGTGGCCGAGCACGGAATTGCAACAAATTGGTATCAGAGCGACGGTAACACAGAAAATGGAAGGCGCCGGTAGTGGGCCTCCGGGCATGATGGTGCTGAATGCGCAGAATTACGCCGACTGGAAGATCAAGATGGAGGATCTTCTGATTGTTCGGGACCTGTACGAACCGATTGACAGGTCGGAAATACCGAAGGGGGTACTTGAGTCGGAGTGGAAGCTCCTGAACCGGAAAGCCGTAGCGACGATCCGACAATATGTCGATGTAAGCGTTCTACAGCATGTGGCGAACGACACCAACGCATATGAGATGTGGCGGAAGCTGTCGGGCCTCTATGAGAGGAAGAATGCGTTGAACCGGACCTCCCTGATGAGGAAGATAGTGAACCTCAAGTACCGGGACGACGAGAGTATGGTGGAACACGTAAGCACGTTCATGGGATTCGTGAACCAGCTTGCGGCGATCAAGTTCCCGTTGGAGGATGCAATGCAAGCCATCATCCTGATGTGTACATTGCCGGACAGCTGGGAGAACTTGGTGGTGACTCTCAGCACCTCCTGCACCGAAGATAACTTGTCTCTACAAACGGTAAAGACAAGTATTTTGAACGAAGAAGCGCGTCGGAGAGATAAAGAACCGGTCTCCGACTCGAAGGTGCTGCTTACCGAATCGGAACGGGGAAGACAGTGGAACCGGAGTCCGCAAAGACGGGAGAAGTTGGGGACCCGGTCGCAGTCAAGAGGAAGGCCAACATGCTTCCACTGTGGGAAGCCGGGGCACTTCCGGAAGAATTGTCGGCATTACCGAAAGGACAACGGAGCCGACGACACCGATTCGAAGAAGTCACCGGAGAGAAACGGTGCATACCGGGGAGCCACGGACCGGAGAGGTCCGGATCGGCGAGGGCAGGACCGGAAAGGAACAACGGCACTCGCGGCAAGTGAGGAAGAAATCATGCTCATCACCGAAGAATGTGAACTAAACGTAGCCGGCGATGAGACGACCTGGGTGGTCGATTCCGGAGCATCGTTCCACCTGACCCCGGAGAGAAGATACTTCTCATCCTACACAGCCGGTGAGCATGGCTGTGTTCGGATGGGGAATGAAGGTACGTGCCGGATTGCCGGCATAGGAGACGTGTGGTTGACAACCCCGACCGGATGCAAAATGCTGCTGAAGGATGTTCGACACGTTCCGGAGGTTCGATTGAACCTGATTTCGGCCGGGAGGCTAGACGATGAAGGCTACACGGGTAGCATCCGGAACGGTGTCATGAAGTTCAGCAAAGGGAGCCTGATAGTGGCTCGGGCCCGGAAGGTCAACACCCTGTACCTGATGAATTCCCGGCTCTGTCCGGAGGAGCTGAACGTGGCAGCCGACACTGCCGGTGAGCTGTGGCACAAGAGACTGTGCCACATGAGTGAGAAGGGGATGAAGAGGCTTGCAGAAGACAACCTTATTCCAGTGAAGCATGTGCACCTGGAGAAGTGCACCGACTGCCTGGCCGGTAAGCAAAACCGGACCTCCTTCCACTCAAGGCCACCGATGAGACGTAGCGCACCATTGGAGCTGGTGCACACTGATGTGTGTCAGGTAGAAACGAAGTCACATGGCGGAGCCCAGTACTTTGTGACATTCATTGATGACCACAGCCGGAAGCTGTGGACGGCACCGTTGAAGACAAAGGACCAAGTGTTGTCCGTCTTCAAAGAACTCCACGCGAGAGTGGAAAGGGAATCCGGCAAGAAGCTGAAAGCGATACGAGCGGATAACGGAGGGGAATACCGGGGGCAGTTCCAGGAGTACTGTCGCTCGAAGGGAATCCGGCTCGAGTTTACTGTGCCGAAGACGCCGGAACTGAACGGGCTGGCCGAGAGGATGAACCGGACCATAATGGAGAGGGTCCGGAGTATGCTGGCGCATGCGAAATTACCCAAGGGGTTTTGGGCTGAGGCGATGTCGACGGCGACATACGTGATAAACAGATCACCCTCAGTACCTTTGGACGGAGACACGCCGCAGAGAGTGTGGACCGGTAGGGAAGTATCCTACCGGCATCTGAAGGTGTTCGGGTGTCTCGCATACGTGCATGTGGCAAAGGACCGGAGAGGAAAGCTAGATCCAAAGACCCGGCCATGCATATTCCTCGGTTACGGTGACGACGAGTTCGGCTACCGAGTATGGGACCCGGTCGACAAGAAGATATTCAGGAGTCGAGACATCATCTTCATGGAGGACAAGACACTCGCCGACTGGGAGTCGGAGAAGAAGATGAAGAGCTCAAAGTCGACCGGTGAGGATCAACTCTACGAGGAGCAGTCCCGACCGGCAAGGGACCGGTTAGCACTCGAGGATCCGGCCGAAGACGGTGAAGAAACAGAACCGGCCGAAGAAGATGAAAATGATACCGGAACCGGCCCCGATCCCGAAATGGATTCCGATGAAGAAGAAGAATCGGAAGAACCGGTTACCGAAGCTCCCGAACAGAGATATCCTCTAAGAGAGAGAAGGGCCCCCCGGAGATTTCCGGAACCAGAGCACGTGCTGCTAACAGACGAGGGGGAGCCGGAAAGTTTTGAAGAAGCAAAACATGACACCCAGAGCCGCAGGTGGTTGAGTGCCATGCAGGACGAGATGGATTCCCTGCATGAGAATCACACATATGAACTTGTGGAGTTGCCGAAAGGAAAGCGGGCACTTCGAAACAAGTGGGTGTTCAAGCTGAAACCGGGAGATGCCGGAAACCCCCCGAGATACAAAGCCAGGATCGTGGTGAAGGGGTTTCAGCAAAAGAAGGGCGTCGACTTCGACGAGATATTTGCCCCGGTAGTGAAGATGACCTCCATCCGGACGGTGCTGAGCATAGCAGCAAGCATGGACCTCGAGGTAGAACAGATGGACGTGAAGACGGCATTCCTTCACGGTGACCTCGAAGAAGAGATCTACATGCAGCAACCGGAAGGATTCGAGAAGAAAGGGAAGGAGCACCTGGTATGCCGGTTGAAGAAGAGCCTTTACGGACTGAAGCAGGCTCCCCGGCAATGGTACCGGAAGTTCGACTCCTTCATGACCGACGAAGGGTACCACAAAACGCAGTCTGATCACTGCGTGTTTGTGAAGAAGTTTGAAGGAGGAGACTCTCTAATACTCCTCCTGTACGTGGACGACATGTTGATCGTCGGACGGGACCAGGTCAAGATACGGATGCTGAAGAAGGCTCTTCACCGAACCTTCTCAATGAAGGACTTGGGCCCGGCGAGACAAATACTAGGGATGCACATCATCCGGAACCGGAGCAAGAAGCAGTTGTGGCTGTCACAGGAAAAGTACGTGACAAAGGTGCTTAAACGGTTCAACATGTCGGAAGCAAGACCGGTCGGATCGACCCTCCCGGCAAACTGCAAGTTGTCCAGCAAGCAAAGCCCCAAGACAAAGGCTGAGAAGGAGGACATGATGAAAGTACCATATGCCTCTGCTGTCGGAAGCTTGATGTACGCAATGGTGTGTACAAGACCAGACATTGGATACGCAGTCGGAGTGGTGAGCCGGTACATGAGCAATCCCGGCAAAGAGCATTGGAACGCGGTCAAGTGGATACTCCGATACCTGAAGGGCACGGCAAACGTGTGCCTCCGATTCGGCTCCGGTAAGCCTGAACTCGACGGCTTCACCGATTCGGATATGTCGGCTGATGCAGATACCAGCCGGTCCACATCAGGGTATGTGATGACCTATGCAGGGGGAGCCGTTTCGTGGCAGTCGAGGCTGCAGAAGACGGTTGCGTTGTCAACCACGGAGGCGGAGTACATGGCAGCTGTTGAAGCCGGCAAGGAAATAATATGGATGAAGGACTTCATTAGAGAGCTCGGTATCCAGCAGGAGGAGTACCGACTCTACTGCGACAGTCAGAGTGCCATCCACCTTGCGAAGAATGCGGCTTATCACTCCCGGACGAAGCACATCCAGCGAAGATATCACTGGATCCGGGAAAGGATAGAAGACAAGGAGTTCGAGCTGACGAAGGTCCACACGGACGAGAACGGGTCAGATATGCTGACCAAGGTGCTCACACCCGACAAGCTGGAAGCATGCCGGAAGAGGATCGGACTGGAGAGACATCCCATGCCGAAGTGAAGGGGGAGTTTGTTGGGATTTCGGTCCCTCCGGATGGGATGTCCGGAGATGAATGACGGCAAGCCCGGTTGCGGTTACGGAACCGGATGATGAAGACCCCGGTTACGGAGCCGGATGATGAAGACCCCGGTTACGGAACCGGATGATGAAGACCCCGGTTACGGAACCGGATGATGAATGTACCCGGAGAGAGATCCGGATGCGGAGACATATTTGTGAATATGTTTGCCAAGAGCCCTTGAGGCTATATTTGTAAATAGCCCGAAAGTCATATGTGTATAAATATGACTTAGGGCAAACAGTTTTATGTCGTTGCTCATTTTTCATGAGAAGTGAGAGCAGCCGAGAGAGAGAGTGAGAGACGAAGAGGTCGTTGCCTCTGTGTAATACCGCCGCCTGTGGCGAGGACAGCGAGCTCAAGGTTGTTGCCTTGTAGCCTCACCATTGTACATCTCTGTGTATAGTGATAGTTGGAGTTAGAGGACTCCCGTGGTTTTTTCCCATTTAGGGTTTTCCACGTAAACATCCTGTGTGCTCTTCTCTCTGTTGTTCTTCGTGCATTCTTGTATTTCCCGTTTTCTGCGAATCGATCCTGTTCCTCGGTTGTGGCCGAGCACGGAATTGCAACAGGATTCTCCATAAATTGGTTGATCACCCCGACTGGATAACTGATGTTGGGTCGGGTGATCATCAAGTATATAAGGCTTCTGACAATTTGTCGGAACCGTTTCTCATTGCAGGCCGGTCTGGAGTCGGGACGTAGCTTCAGGTTCCGGTCCAGGGGTGTGGAGATCGGTCGGCATTCCGTCATGCCGGACTTGTACAACATATTCAACACATAGTGTCTTTGTGAGAGCAATATGCCATCAGGGGTTCGGATCACCCCGATCCCAATAAAATAATGAAGGTCCCCTAGGTCCTTCATTTCAAATGCGCCTGATAGCTGGGACTTCACTCTACTGATTTCCTCCAGTCCGGGTTCAGTGATGACTAAATCATCAACATATAGCAGGATACAGACCGGACTGTCTGGACCTTTCCAGATGAATAGTGACGAGTCAGAATTTGAGGCCGCAAAACCCATTTTATGCAACCGGTGCATGATCTTCACATTCCAAGCCGGGGGGGCTTGCTTCAGACCGTAAAGCGACTTCTTGAGTTGGCACACTGCCGACTTGTTCATCTGTGATTGGAAACCGGGGGGTTGGATCATATAGACCCATTCTTCAAGGTTACCTTGAAGAAACACATTCTTCACGTCCATTTGGTGAAGATGCCATCCCCTTGTTGCATCAACAACCAATACCACACGAATCATTGTCATCGCTACCGGAGCGAAGGTCTTGTCGTAGTCGATTCCGTGGGTCTGTGTGTATCCCTTTGCCACTAACCAGGCCTTGTATTGGTTGACTGAACCGTCAACGTTCTACTTTACCTTGTATACCCATTTGCAACCGATCGGTTTACACTATCAGGGAGGGTCAACCAGGTCCCATGTGTCGTTGGTATCAAGTGCCCGCATTTCTTCCTCCATAGCAACACGCCAATTTGCGTCTTTTGCTGCATCTATGTCGCTCTCCGGCTCACGCACTTCCGCCACCTTAGTCATGTACGCATAATGATGTGCCATGTACTCATTGTACCCGTACCTTATGACGATTTTCTTCTGACGGGTTGACCAACGTAGCTTTTCGTTACCCGGTTTGAGACCCTTCTTGGCTGGTTCGTGCTTCATTTCTAAAGATCCGCCTATTCCCTTTCCCGGGTTAGATTCGCTCCGATTCGACCCTTCATTGCCGGTATCGTATTCTAGCATCTTCTTCTTTCCCTTCTCTTTGCGCGTGAACCGTCTCCTTGGTTCCTTGCGCGGGGAGAGAACGACAGAGTCTCCACTACTCGTCGGTTCTTCATCCGACTGGTCATCCCGACTCAGTCGTGCATTCGGTCCATTTAGCCGGAATGAGATCGGACTCTCATCTAGAGTACCAAATCCTTCATCTTCTTCTTGAACCTCTCCGGGCTCAAACTTCACACTCACATAACTTGACATTTAGTTGTCTGTTTCAAATGTAGTAAAGTGCATTCGGAAGCTCTTGAAGACATCCATCTTTTCGTACCAAGATATTAAACTAATATAAAATAGTATCTTCACTATTATTGTTTCATATTGTGTGTGAAGAACCGCACTTAATTTTGTACATTCCATGCAATTTTCACACCGTTGCCGAAAATCTTCACGACATCCACCCCCACTAAACCGCACGTCCTCTGGTACATGCCAAGAAGAGAGAGTGTGAGATTTCGGCTACAGTGATTAGTACGATTCCTCCATTTCAAGCATGTCCATTCCCTTCACTTGAACCATTGTCGCCACCCAATCCACCATATCATTCGCTCATTCTTTGTTTTACCATGACCAGTTGTCATGGGGTTGTCATGGCCCCTTGTTCTCCTTCCGAACATAACTGTTTAGGTTTTATGCATGTTCCACCTTTGTCCCGATCATCTCCTTTTGATGAAACTCGAAATTTGATTTTAGAGAGGAAGAGTTATGTTAAAAAGCAAAAACCCCAGGGAATCATAACTGATTTACTCTCTTTTCTGGTGTATTAATTGGAATAGTGTCGGAGCTCTATGTATGACTTTTAGAGATGAATAAACTTAAATTTCTCCTGGGTTGAGGGCTTACTTTACATTAATTATCAATAAAAGAAATACTGAGAAGCACAAACCTTTGAAGGTCAACATGGTGTCAAATTCTTTGTGCAATAGAAATCTAGCTCTCTGGATGTGGAATTAAGTCATTAGTTAATATTAAATTGTAAGGAAATCTTTATTTAGAAAACTACACCAATGGTGAGATAAGCACAATCAGTGTTTCAATTGTGATTTTACAGCTCTCTGAGGTTCCCTAGGCCAGTCGTAGATGAATCACATTAAACGAAATGGTTGGCATATATGTAACAAGAGAAAACCAAATCATCAATAAGTATCTAGAGAGGAATCAACTTTTACTCAGACTAAACCATGCTCATCTCTCTATATATACCAGGAGAAAACCAAAATCTTCGTATTTGTATAATGAAAGTCTAGTATACATTCAAAACATAACCAAACCAAAATTCTCCCTCGACATATACCACGAGGAAATTCAAAGCTTCTCACTTATTAGACTATTGAAGAGTGTCTCATACACATTCAGAACCTTAAATGAACCCAAAATAGTCGATCAATACATACCTATGTAACGTGTTATAGTAGATTGTAGAATGTAGTAGGAACTTTGAAGAGGACTAAGGAGTTAGGAGTTAGGAGTTAGGATGAGGACCGAGGTAGCGCAGGAGAGAGTATGTACTGTAGTCTATGAAGCCGTGTAGAAGAGAGAGTCAGGAGGCAAGAGTCAATACTTAGAATTTAGGATTGGATTATTATTTTTAAATCTAAAAACCTAAAAACCAAACCTTTAAACTGAAACCGATAAACTGATAAGCCTTTAAACCGCTAACTCCAAAAACCGAACCGAATCGTATACTATGAAACCAAACCAAACTAATTATTTAACTTTAAACCGATAAACCATTAAGCCACGACTTAGCGGTTCGGTGAGCTAAAACCGGGCCCATTGCTAACCACAGCTGGAAGTTGTGGGTCTCCATGTTGAAGACGAAGGACCAGGTATTTTCTGTCTTCAAGGAGCTTCATGCGAGAGTCAAGAGAGAAACCAGCCGGAAGTTAAAGGCAGTTCAAGACGACAACCGAGGTGAATACCGAGGGTAGTTCGGGAAGTGCTACCGGTCGAAGGGAATTCTGCTCAAATACACCGTGTTGAAGATGCCAAAGCTGAATGAGCTGGCCAAGAGGATGAACTGGACCATTATGGTGAGGGTCTGAAGTATGCTTGCACATGCTGAGTTGTCCAAGAAGTTTTGGGTTGAGGCGCTGATGACAATGACGTATGTGATAAACATATCACCCTCAGCACCCTTGGACGAAGATATACCATAGAGAGTGTGGACTAGCAAGGACGTTTCATATTGGCATTTGAAGGTGTTCGGTTGTCTTGCCTATGTACATATCGCAAAGGACAAACGGGGAAAACTAGACCCAGAAACTCGGAGATGACGAATTCGGCTACCGACTGTGGGACTTAATCGACAAGAAGGTCGTTCGAAGCCGAGACATAGTCTTCATGGATAAAAAGACTATTGTTGACTGGGTGTTAGAGAAGATCACATCTTCCCGAACAGTCAGAAGTCTACAACCGACTAAAGAACATGGAGAGTCAATTGAATTCAAGTCCACAGTTGGGAGTCGGAGGTCAGTCGGGTGTCAGAGTCAGACACAGAGTCGGATCCAACGAAGACGAAGAAGGACCAACTCCGACTCGGATGAAGAACTAACTAAAGAAGTTGAAGAGGAGCCGACTGTATTGGCCAGGGAGAGAAGATATCCCCTTAGAGAGAGAAGGCCCCCCAAAGATTTCTGAATGAAGAGAATGTATTGCTGATCGACGAAGGGGAGTCGAAGAGCTTCGAGGAAGCAAAGAGGGACACCCACAACCGCAAGTGGTTAAGTTCCATGGAGGACGAAATGGATTCCCTGCATGAGAACCACACATACGAATTGACAGAGCTACCGAAAGGAAAGAAGGCGCTTTGAAACAAGTGGGTATACAAGTTGAAACCGAGAGACGCCAGAAATCCACCAAGGTATAAAGCCGGCAACGTGATGAAGGGATTCTAGCAGAAGAAAGGAGTAGATTTCAATGAGATCTTTGCCCCGGTAGTGAAGATGACATCCATCCGGATAGTGTTGAGCATAGCGGCAAGCATGGACCTCGAAGTCGAGTAATTAGATGTCAAGATTGCCTTCTTGCACGATGACCCTGAGAAGGACATCTACATGCAGCAACCGAAAGGATTCATCAGGAAAGGGAAGGAGAACCTAGTGTGCTGGTTGAAGAAGAGCTTATATGGACTGAAGCAATATCCCTGGCAATGGTACTGAAAGTTCGACTGCTTTATGAAGGACCACGGGTAGCACAAGACGTAGGCCGACCACAACGTGTTCGTGAAGAAGTTTGACGGAGGAGACTTCCTAATACTCTTGCTGTATGTGGACGACCTGTTGATCGTCGGACAAGACCATATCAAAATCCGGATACTTAAGAAGGCCTTGAGCAAGTCTTTCTCGATGAAAGATATGGGTCCAGCAAGACAGATTTTGGCGATGCACGAAGAAGCTATTGTGGTTGTCACAAGTGAAGTACGTTTTCGCGGTTTTCCGCATGGATGCATAGAAATAGGACAGGAACACCAGGATCTCAGACCAAGGAGTCGGAATAGGGGGGAAAGGGAGGACCGTGTTGTAGTCCGGATGGCTACGCCGGTCCAATCCCCAATCACGTATTGGATACAGAATGGTACCCGGATCAGAGCGGAGTAGCTCGCCAGCTTGAGGGAGTGTATCTTTCCCCAGTCAGGATGTCGAGGAGCAACAACATGCGCACAAGTTCGCGGACTCGTACGTGCACGCAACAGATTCTAGATGGGAATAAGACATGAGCTCAGAGCACGGCCAACACACGATTGGTAGGAGCCACCCAGAAACCCCAACAAAGGGGACTCAACAAACTAATGATTAAGAGAGATTCCAAAAAGTACAACTAGGCGCGACCATCAACAATGTTTGGCACTCTCAGGAGACACACACACACACACACACACACACACAGGGAGACAGGACAAAGAATCTCTGGTCGGGAGCACGTGGGCTGCCAACGTAAGCAGAGACTTCCTCTCCTTGTTCGAAACGGTGCAGAACACATGATGGGAAGAGAGGGAGAGGTAGAGAACTCAACGCTCAATCCGACAACACTTCCTCCTCCTAATTCCTGGATCCCTTTCTTAGTCTTCTCTCCCTCCTTCTATAGCTCAAGGAGAGAGAGAGTTGTTACATTAGATAGTTAAGTCAACCGCTTCCGACAGAGATTTTCCTCGATTCCCTAACGTCAAACTCCCACATTCCTCTCTATCCATGTGGGTCTTTAAAGTGCCCATTAACCCTACTACCTAGTAGTTGCTAGTCCAATGTTATTACATGTTTCACACATAAAGCCTAAAATTTGTACATCTGTGTAAACACCCATTCCTGTCCGTCTAGCTCCATTTCCCTCTGTGGCGGGAATCCTTCACGACATCCACCCCCACCAAACCACACATCCTTCGGCATGTGCCAAGTAGTGTGAAGTGATGGGGATTCCGGCTCAGCCTTTATGCATCCTTTCCTGGGTTGTTGCTAATTGGGTCCTCTCCCGGATCCTTACCCTCGTCTGTGCTTTCACCCTCATCTATCTCTGGCTCTGGTTCTTGTTCACATCGCCTTTTGAAGGCCTTAATTTTCTTTCCCGCGACAGGTGCCGCTATCCTTGTCTCGTCGAGTTCCGCAAGGTGGTAGGTTGCATTGTCGTTCACGTTGGCTTCACCAAAGATGTCACGGTTTTCCATGTGGATGCGTAGAAATAGGACGGGACCACAATGGGCTCACAAAAACATATTTCCATATATGTCCCTTCATCTGGTGAGAGGTTCTCACCGGGTCTTCCTTGCCGGGTAATCATATCCCATCCGGAGGGACCGAAATCCTAACAGAGAATTCAAAGAGTACAACTGGGTGCAGCCGGCAACATTGCTTAGCGCTCTCAAGACACACACACACACACACACACACACACACACACACACACACACACACACACAGGGAGACAAGACAAAGAATCTCTGCTTGGGAGCACACGGATTGCCAGCGTGAGTAGAGACTTCCTCTCCTTGTTCGAAATGGTGTAGAGCACAAGATGAGAAGAAAGAGAGAGAGGTACAGAACTCGACGCTCAATCCGACAACACTTCCTCCTCCTAATTCCTGAATCCCTTTCTCAGTCTTCTCTCCCTCATTTAATAGCTCAAGGAGAGAGAGAGTTGTTACATCAGGTAGTTAAGTCAACCGCTTCCGACAGAGATTTTCCTCGATTCCCTAACGTCAAACTCCCACATTCCTCTCTATTCGTGTGTGTCTTTAATGTGCCTATTAACCCTACTACCTAGTAGTTACTAGTCCAATGTTATTACATGTTTCACACATAAAGCCTAAACTTTGTACATCTGTGTAAACACCCATTCCCACATGTCTTGCTCCGTTTCCCTCTGTGGCCGGAATCCTTCATGACAACGTGACAAAGGTGCTTCAAAGGTTCAACATGGCAGATGCAAAGCCTGTCGGGAAACAGAGCTTGAAGACAAAGGTAGAGAAAGCGTAGATGACGAAGGTACCTAATGCCTCAACACTCGGAAGCCTAATATACACAATGTTTGTGTACACAGCCGGACATCGTATATGATGTGGAAGTCTTCAGCCGATTCATGAGCAATTCGGGGAGAGAGCACTAGGCTGTTGTCAAGTGGATGCTCTAGTACTTGAAGGGCACCACGAGCATGGGCCTCTAAATCGGCTTAGGTAAATCCCTATTGGAAGGTTTTATTGATTCAGACATGTCCATTGATGTAGATACCAGTAGATCCACGTCCGGATACATCATGACCTATGTGCGAGGAATCGTTCTCAGCCACAACCGGGATCCAAACGTACAATTGAAGAAACAAAAAAGAAAGTAGAGATTGATAGAATTACATAGGAATGAGATGGCACTGTATGTTAACGTGGAAAACCTCAAGAGGCAAAACCACAAGAGTTCATAGACTCCAAATAGGATCACTATAGAAGAGATGGATACTACAAGGAGAGACTCAGAGGCAACGACCTTGAGCTCTGTATCTTCACCAACAAGTTTCTACTTCTCATGCTTTCTCTCTTTATACAAAAAGTAACAATACTTATATAACTTTAGGGCTATTTACAAGTATGGACTCAACAGGCTCATCCAAACATATTTACCAATATGTCCCAATTTCTAGTTCACATCGGATCTGGCCGAATACCTTTTGGATCCATCTAGTCTAGTTTCTTCCTTCGGCTCGTCCGATTTCCATCCGGAGGGACTGATTTCCCAACAAACTCTCCCTTCACTCTAGGATGGGATGCCTCGTCAATCCGATCTGTCCCCGACACACGTCCAGCTTCTCAGCCGACAATACCTTGGTCAACATGTCCAACCCGTTCTCCTCCGTGGGGATCTTCGTCAAAGAAAAGTATTTGTCTTCTACCTTCTCCTGAAGCCAATGATATCTCCTCTGGATGTGCTTGGTCCTGGAGGGGTAGGCCGCGTTCTTTGCAAGGTGGATGGCGCTTTGACCGTCAAGCCGACCAAGAAGGTCGAGGTGTGGAGAACCGGATGGGTCATGGGAAGCGGAACTGGACGGGTCAAGGAGCGTGAACAAGGCAAGAAGATGCCACGAAAAGCCGACTGCAAGGATTAGAAAAGATTGACATAGAGATCTGACCTCAAGTTGAGCTTGAGGGGGAGTGTTGAGCGAACAAGCTCAACTTGATCCGGATCTGTATCCAAAACCCAGTGCCACCAGTAGAAGATATACACAAGAAAGTTGAAGATAATCAAAGGGATGAGTTGATTAATTGAAAGACTCCGTAATTGGTGTTGTTCACCTTGATTGTAATCTAGGTGAACACACATATTTATACAAGTTCTGAGATTGAATATCTCTAGAATATGCCTAAGAAATATCTCTAGAATATACCTGAGAAATATCTCTAGAATATACTCGTCTAGAATATATCATAGAACATTTCTAAAATATACTAAACACTAGAATATTCTATATGCTAGACTATATAATATTAACCATATACAATTTACATATAACTTAAGGGTTTACAAATGGTTTATCTAATACTAATTATTGGGTGTGTTATAGGTCAGAGGTTTGAGTCTGCGACATTATCTCCCCTCCTACGTCGCCTTCCCAAACTCGTCGCCAATTTGTGGGGATATAGGAGATGAAAATCTTGAACCACCTTCGGGGCATTTTGTAAATTTTTTGCGGGTTCCCGCCTGGCGTTAGATAAGGGGTAACCCTTCCACAAGACGAGGTATTGCAGGTGTCGACAGTGCGAGTCAAGTATTTGGTCGACCTCATATTTCTGGCCCGTCGTCAATTGCACAGGTGGTGGGGGGGCTTGGTGTCTTGGGAGTTGTGAAGCATAGTGGGGCTTGAGGAGGGAGACATGAAAAACATCATGAATACGGAAATGGGATGGAAGGGCCAGCCAGAAGGCGACGAGATTGATGCACTCAACTATACGGAATGGTCCCAACTTCTTGTAATCAAGTTTCTCACATGGACGGGTAGTAAAGAGGTGTGATCGTAACAACCAGACCATGTCGCCACAGACAAAGGGTGGAGTGCTAGAGCGATGGCGATCAGTGTGCTTCTTGTATCGTTCGCTAGCGAGATGAAGCTCCAAGGATAAGTCATGATGTAGCTCTTCCAAAACATGGGCTCAACCCTCTGCCGAAGGGTTCACAAAAGTGGTAGGGAGGGAAATGTTGAAGCGAGGATGTAAACCATGATTTGAAAAGAACGGAGTGACGTCAGTCGATGCATGGATAGAATTATTGTAGGTGAATTCTGCGAGTGAAAGTAAGTTGACGCAATCATTGTGTTGGTAACTAACCGAGCACCGAAGATATTGCTTAAGGATTTGGTTGACGCGGTCCGTCTGACCGTCAGTCTTAGGGTGATAAGCAGAGGACAACTTGACGGAGATGCCTAAAGTTTGCAGCAGGCACTGTCAAAAGTGAGAGAAAAACTGGGGTTCGAGATCAGAGATGACATCATCGGGGAGGCCATGCAAACGGACCACATGATTGAGGAGTAGATGCGTCATTCCTTCTCCGTAATGGTTTTTGAGCATGGAGTGAAGTGAGCCATCTTTGTAAACCAATCAACAACGACCAACATTGAGTCATAACTATTGACCAAGGGTAGATTGGTTATGAGGTCCATAGAGATAGAGTCCCAAGGACCACTAGGGCATGGAAGCGGCTGGAGGAAGCCATATGGCCGATGATGAGCAATTTTGGAGCGAGCACAAAACTCACAAGTCTTGATGTATTCTTTGTCCAACTTCCATGGTTGTGGCCACCAGTACCCTCGCGAGTTTAGTTCGAGGGTTTTCGCAACTCCGAAGTACCTTGCAAGGGGGTCATCATGGCATTCCCACAACATTCGGGTGCGACAAGGGCCCTCCGGGACGTATAAGAGATGATTGAAGAATAACAAACCATCTTGTATGGTGAAGTGGTCAAGGTCCGTCCTTTGCGGCGTCTTGGAGGGATTTTATAGAATATCTTGAATCTCGTTGGCAAATGCATCTGTGATATGTGGGAGTAACAAATCATCTTGCAACATACAAGTGGCAAAAAAATGCAATTGGTCGGGTTTCAGCAAACAGCGAGATTGTTGAGCATGAGCGGCATCCTCGGGGCGGATGGCAAATTTGGGTTGACGAGAAAGAACATCGGCCTTCCCATGTTGGCTACCAGGTCGAAATATGATCTCAAAATCATAGTCGGTGAGAAATGTTGATCAACGAGCCTGCCTTCGATTCAAAGTACGAGTACTGGAAAAATAAATTAAATTTTTATGATCAGTCACTACCTAGACACAATGTTGTGCTCCGAGCAAATAGGGGCACCATTATTCAAAGGTGGCAATGATAGCAACAAGCTCCTTGTCGTATATTGGATAATTGATTTCGGATGCCGAGAATTTGCTGGAGTAGTAAGCCACCAGGTGCATTATGTTGGAATCATCGGACTAGGATAAAATGGTGCCAATGGCGAAGTTAGATGCATCAATTTCCACCTGGAAGGGTCGTGTGGGGTCGGTATGTAGAAGCACGGGAGTAGTGGTAAATGCATGTTTGAGAGAGTCAAATACATTTGTGCCGCCGAGGACCATAGAAAGGGAGTACCTTTGCGCGTGAGGGTGATAAGAGGGTGGGCTAGAGTGGAAAACCCTTGGATGAAGCGACGGTAAAAATTGGCGAAGCCGAGGAAGGATTGTACATCTTTAAGTCGAGTTGGAGTCGCCCACTCCCGAATGACGGAAACCTTCTTCATATCCATCGTGATGCCATTGGGCGAGATAATGTAGCCCAAGAATTCAATCGAGGTACGGTCGAACTCGCATTTCTCACTTTTGGCATAAAGGCCGCGCTTTCGCATGTTTGGCGAAAAAATGAGAATATCATCTAGGTAGATAACCACAAAATGATCAAGATATTTCTGGAATATATCATTCATCATATGTTGAAAAATAGTTGGGGCATTAATAAGACCGAAAGACATTACTTTATATTCGAAATGCCCATATCGTGCTCGGAAGGCGGTTTTCCATTCATCATTGGGCTTGATGCGGACCAGATTGTACGTGCCACGGAGATCAATTTTGGAGAAGACATGCACAGCGCGGAACCGGTCGAGGAGTTCGGGGCTCAGAGGGAGCGGATAGCGCTCGCGCACAGTGAGTTTGTTGAGACCCCGATAGTCTACACATAAGCATAGAGAGCCGTCCTTCTTCTTCACGATTAATATGGGGGCCCCGATTGGCGACTTAGAGGGTTGAATAAATCCTTTCATGAGGTTCTCATCAAGATACACTCGAAGGGCCTTTAGCTCTAGTGCAGACAATGCATATAGAGAACCAAAGGGTGGACACACGCCTTCTTGAAGATCAATGGGACAATCGTAGAGCCGGTGTTTAGGCAAACGATCTGCATTATGTTTCTCAAATACATCGGAGAAGTCTTTATACTTGTCGGGAATAACGTGGTGTGTTAGAAGTAGCTCCACAAATGGCGAGCGGGTGATGAAGTAAGGGTGGAGTAGCTGAGTCGGGATCAACCGCCTCCGAAGGATGTGAAACGGAATTGGCCTTCATAGTTGTGCGTGAGCATCCTATCTCGTTAAATGTGATCAAGGGATTGCACCAATCCACTATTATATTGTGCGCCTCCATCCACAATAGTCCTAAGACAATCGGATGTTGAGGGGATGTGATGAGGTAGAAGGGGAGGTCCTCCTGGTGGGAGCCCACACAAAGCCCTAATGGGATTGTAATCTTGGTAATTGCACCTAATGAGAGGACACACCCATCAATGGCTTCGACATGAATGGGTTTTGAGAGGCATACGACGGGTATCTCATGTGCTCGAGTGAATGCGACATCGATGAAGCAAGAAGACGCTCCATAATCAAGTAAAGTGAGAGATTGAATGGAACTGGAATTAAAAGAAAGGCACACCTCCGATGTGAAATTGCTTGATGTTCTAGCAATGGAACCACGAGAATGTGGATGACGGGAGACTTCCAGTTGCACGGCTCCTATTGCAACCGGACGATGTCATTTTCCAGACTCTGGGGTCCATTGGCTTGATGGAATGGTGCACAATTACTCCTAGGACAATGGCGAAGGAGATGACCTGAGGCCCCACAATATAGGCACAATCCATTAGCCCGCCGAAAATGTCGTTCAGCCTCAGTCAATGGCTGAAAGTGAGGTTGATCAATTTCCATTGGGAATGGAGCATCTACCAAAGTAGGGGAGCGTGACGCCACCGGCGGGAGTGATACTTAGGGTTGTACGACTGGGACATGTCATGGAAGTGAATGAGTCGAACCCCAAGTTTGGCGCTCTTCTTGGCGAAATTCAAAAAGTCGATTGTCACAATAGACTACTTGTGAAATCGGTTGCGATAACAAGGTGGGCTCGGGAAATTTCAAGAGAAGATTCTTGACATTGCTCAGAAGGCCCCGCCAAAAGTGATCAGTTAAAGCTTGATCATCCCAGTTGATATCACATGCTAGTTGTCGGAATTCCGAAGCATAGACAGAAGCTGCACGTGAACCTTGTTCGAGTGCATAAAGCTTGGTGAGTTTTGTACGTCATTGGTTCGTCTCTCCAAATGTGGCCTCTAACTCGGCAAGGAAGGCAGGAAAGTCATCCAATAGAGGTGACGAAGTTTCCACTAAAGGTGCAAACCAAGCTTGGACCGGACCGGAGAGGAGGGTGCCCACAAGTCCAACTTGTCGAAGACCATCTGCATAACGTTGACGTTGTAACCAAATGATTAGGCGAATTTGGTTGATGAACCCCCGGAAATGTGACCTCATTCTATCAAATTTTTCTGGGAGGCTAATCTTAGGCTCAAGAAAATGAGAAGAAGCTACATCATATGTTGGTAGAAGATTGGACTCCGGGCAAGGTTGTGGTGGGACATTAGTCTCTATGGGTTGTGAGGATATGGAGACACCAACTTGAAGTTCTTGTAACGAATTCTGAAGGGCTTCATTTTCAAGTTGGAGTTGTTGTAAGGTTGTCATTATCTAACTTAAGTCAGAAGCTGGGTCGAACATGGCTACGGCTAATGAGAAGGAGAGCTATGAGGATGGGAAGGTGAACCAACTATCACGAGTAGAAGATATACACAAGAGAGTAGAAGATAATCAAAGGGATGAGTTGATTAATTGAAAGACTCCGTAACTAGTGTTGTTGACCTTGATTGTAATCTAGGTGAACACACATATTTATACAAGTTCTGAGATTGAATATCTCTAGAATATGCCTAAGAAATATCTCTAGAATATACCCAAGAAATAACTCTAGAATATACTCGTCTAGAATATACCATAGAACATTTCTAGAATATACTAAACACTAGAATATTCTATATGCTAGACTATACAATATTAACCATATACAATTTACATATAACTTAAGGGTTTCCAAATGGTTTATCTAATACTAAGTATTGGGTGTGTTATAGGTTAGAGGTTCGAGTCTATGACACCTAGAGACGGATCGGAGAGCTGGACCCACATGCAAACCAGTAGGTCGTTGGAGGTCTCCTAGGAGTTAGTGTCAGTAGCTTAGTATGAGGATTGAAGTACTTGTTAGTACTTCTGTCAGTCCTTTTAAGGACTTGTATTAAAGTGCTCATTGAGCACATAGTATGTACAGAGCAATATTTTGTAATTTGAGTTTTTATGTCGTTCTGTTCTCTCTGTCTCTCGCATGCGTACTCTCAGTGTGTAATTCAAGCTTTCCATTAAACCTTAGTTCTATTTCCTGTTGCTATCTAGCTGAGCCGATTTGCCTAAGCTTCCACACATTAACTTTCACAAACCTCAAGAGACAAAACTACGGGAGTTCGTAGACTCCAAATAAGATCATTATAGAAGAGAGGGATACTACAAGGACAAACTCAGAGGCAACGATTTTGAGCTCTGTATCTTTGACAACAGGTGATTACTTCTCACGCTATCTCTCTTTGTACAACAAGTAACAATACAACAACTCAACAACGTGCTAACTATTGTTGCCCTAGTTATATTTATACTTATATAACTTTAGGGCTATTTACAAGTATGGCCTCAACAGGCTCATCCGAGCATATTAACCAATGTGTCCCAGTTTCTGGTTCACATCGGATCCAGCCGGATACATTTCGGATCCATCAGGTCCGGTTTCTTCCTCCGGCTCATCCGATTTCCATCCGGAGGGACTGATTTCCCAACACTATGTAGTGGGAGTTGTATGGTGGCAATCGAGGCTGTAGAAATCCGTGGCGCTATCGACAACAGAAGCGGAGTACATGGCGGTTGTAGAAGCCGACAAGGAAGTTATCTAGATGAAGGATTTCATTGGAGATTTAGGGATCCAATAGGAGGAATTCCGGCTCTACTCCGACAATCAAAGTGCCATCCACCTTGAGAAGACCACGCGACCTACCACTCCAGGACCAAGCACATCCTGAGGAGATATCAACGGCTCTATGAGAAGTTAGATGACAAGGACTTTGCTCTAACAGAGATCCACACAAAGGAGAATAGGTCGGACATGCTGACCAAGGTGTTGTCGGCTGAGAATCTAGATGTGTGCTGGAGACGGATCAGATTGACAAGAAATCCCATGTCGGAGTGAAGGGGGATTTTGTTGGGAAATCAGTCCCTCTGGATGGGAACCGCACGAGCCAGAGGAAAAATCGGACTGGATGGATCTCGAAGGTATCCTGATAGATCCGATGTGAACCAGAAATTGGGACATATTGGTAAATATTTTCAGATGAGCCTGTTGAGGCCATACTTGTAAATAGCCCTAAAGTTATATAAGGATAAATATAACTAGGGAAACAATAGTTAGGTTGTTTTTGTATTGTTTGTCGTTTTGTAGAGAGAGAGAGAGAGAGAGAGAGAGGGAGAGGGAGAGAGAGATACAGCTCGAGGTTGTTGCCCTTAAGTTCCCGATTGTACACTTCCTGTCCCATATAGTGATCCTGTTCGGAGTCTGTGAACTCCCGTGGTTTTGTCTCAAGAGGTTTTCCATGCTAACACACCGTGTCGTCTCATTCCTGTGTAAGTGTATCACTATCTACCTTCTGTGTTGTTTCTTCCATTATACGTTTGGATCTCAGTTGTGGCTGAGAACAATTCCTTACACATCTCAGGTCCTTTGCTGCTATAACTTCGCTCCTCTGTGTTGGCGTTGACTTTCGCTGCCCTCTCATCCACTTGGCCTTCACTTGATTCAACTCGTCCGAATCAAATCACTCAACCGAATCGGTTGCCCCCGATTAGTTCCTGCTCTTGTGTGAATTGGTTGTCTCCAATTCATCTTCATCCTTCAGGCCCTTCACCACATCAGACCATGTTCGAGACTTGGCCTTCATCGTCAGGTCGGCTCTGTCCTTCTTGACTCTTACGTCGTTGGCGCCGCATGGTCCAACTTTATCGGATGTGCCGAATTCTTCAATTGACTCGGCTCCCTTCTTTTATGTTGCTCCCTTTGTTTCGCCCTCATTATCCTTCTTTCTGGCTGCTTCTCTAGTACCTATTCTCCCCCTCAAGTGCGGCACGTCGAGATGTTGTAGTCCGAGCATCTCCAAGAAGTGTTGCAACTTGTCGAATCCGAGTGGCTTGATGAAGATGTCAACAACCTACCGATTATTTTGAACATACCAGAGTTCAATTTCACTACTTAGGAGCCACTTGGCACAAAGTGATAATGAACCTTGATGTTCTTTGTGCAAGCATGGAACATGAGATTCTTGGCCAACTGCATGCTACTGATGTTGTCGCAGTAGATCAGGATCAGAGTTGTACTTCGATCCAGAGGTTTTGCAGTAGTCGCCGAAGCCATATGGCTTTAGAGGTCGTGACGGTAGCTCCTCAATACTCAGCCTCAGTGCTCAACAGACCCAGTTTCGGATGCTTCTTGCTGCTCCATGCAACATCTGCACTATTGAGAGAAAACATGAAACCGGATGTTGACCGACGATCAGTCACATCACCGAGGTAGTCGGCCTCAGTATAACCGATTAACTGTTCGGTTACATCGTGTCGGTATGTAATAGTCCCCGATCCTTAGTGTCGCTCACGTATCGTTGTAGTCGATGCGCGCATTGAAGGTGCTTGATGGTTGGTCTTTGCGTAAATCGATTGATCGCCCTGATCGGATAGCTAAGGTCAGGTTGGGTGATAGTTAAATAGCTAAGGCTTCTGATGATTTGTCGAAACCGTTTCTCATTGTAGGCCGCTCCAGAATCGGACTGTAACTTTAGATTCCGTTCAAGAGGAGTGGAGATGGGTCGGCAATCCGTCATGCCGAACTTGAACAACATATTCAATACATAGTGTCGTTGAGACAACAATATGCCATCGGGGGTGTGGATCAATTTGATCCCAAGGAAGTAGTGAAGGTCCCCCAGGTCTTTCATCTCAAATGCTCCCGACAGTTGAGACTTCACTCGGCTGATTTCGGTGAGGTCGGGTTCAGTGACAACCAAGTCATTGACATATATCAGGATGCATATCGAAGCTTTTGGACCCTTCCGGATGAGCAATGATGAGTCAGACTTGGAGGCCGCAAACCCATTTTACGCAACCAATGCTTGATCTTCGAATTCCAAGCACATGGGGCTTGCTTCAAGCCGTTCAGTGACTTCATGAGTCGGCACACCGCCGACTTGTTCACCTTTGACTGAAATTCAGTGGGCTAGACCATATACACTTGTTCTTCAAGGTCTCCTTGAAGACACACATTCTTCACATCCATTTGGCGGAGATGCCACCACCACACGAACCATCGTCATCTTCGCTACCGGAGTGAAGGTCTCATCGTAGTCAATTCCGTGGGTCTGTGCATATCCCTTGGCCACTAATAGGGCCTTGTACCAGTTGACCGAACAGTCGGCATTATACTTTACCTTGTATACCCATTTGCATCCGATCGGTTTGCAATGTCGGGGAGGATCAACCAAGTCCCAAGTGTGAGGAATAGTGCGGAATACTACTCGGCCACAACCGAGTCTTGAATCATTTTGATAAGAGTGCAACATAGGAATGGGATCAGATGTACACACAAAAGTGAGTACACTGGATGTTTACGTGGAAAGCCCTAAATGGGAAAAACCACGGGAGCCCATAGACTCCAAACTATCACTATGAAGAGAAAGGGTACCACCAAAGACTCATAGGCAGCGACCTCGAGCTCGGTTTCTTCACCAGGTGATGGTTACAATAGAGTATCACTCTGTATCTCTCTCCCTCTCTCTCTATCGCTCTCTCTATATGTCTCTATACAACAGTTACAACAATATGACAACAATACAACTACATACCAAAGTGATTGCCCTAAGTCATATTTATACTGATATGAACTTAGGGCTATTTACAAATATAACCTCAATAGGCTTACTCAAGAAACATATTTACAGATATGGCTCTCTTCCGGTTCTTACCGGCTCTCTTATTCATCACTGGATCCCATCCGGAGAGACCGATTTCCCAACAATCTCCCCCTTCACTCTGGCATGGGATATCTTGTCAGCCCGATCCGCTTTCGGCACGCGTCCAGCTTGTTAGTTGTCAACACCTTGGTCAACATGTCCGACCCGTTCTCCTTCGTGTGGATCTTCGTCAACACGAACTCTTGATCTTCTACTCTTTCTCGGATCCAGTGGTACCTCCGCTGGATATGTTTCGTCCGGGAATGGTAGGCCGCGTTCTTCGCAAGGGGGATGACACTTTGAATGTCGCAGTAGAGCCGGTATTCCTCCTGTTGGATCCCTAGCTCTCCGATGAAGTCCTTCATCCAGATTATCTCCTTGCCGGTTTCCACAACTGCCATGTACTCCGCTTCCGTGGTTGACAATGCAATTGTCTTCTGCAGCCTCGACTGCAACAAAACAACTCCCCTTGCATAGGTCATGATATATCCGGATGTAGACCGGTTGGTATCCACATTAGACTACATATCCGAATCCGTGAATTCGTCAAGTTGGGGATTCCCGGAGCCGAATTGGAGGCACATGCTCGAGGTGCCTTTCAAATACTGGAGTGTCCACTTGACCGCGTTCTAGTGCTCTCTTCTGGGATTGCTCATGAACCGGCTCACCACTCCGACTGCATATCTGATATCCGGTCGAGTACACACCATTGCGTACATCAAGCTCCTGATGGCAGAGGCATATGGTATCTTCATCATATCTGCCTTCTCTGTCTTTGTCCTTAGGCTCTGCTTCCTGGATAGCTTACAATTTGCCGGAAGTGTCGATCCGACCGGTTTCGCATCCGACATGTTGAACCGCTGTAGCACCTTCGTTGCATACTTTTCCTTTGACAGCCACAATAGCTTCTTCGACCGGTCCCGGATAATGTGCATTCCCAATATCTGTCTTGCCGGTCCAAGTCTTTCATTGGGAAGGTCCGGTTCAGAGCCTTCTTCAACATCTGAATCTTGACTTGGTCTCGTCCGACGATCAACATATCATCCACGTATAGGAGTGATATCAGGGAATCTCCTCCATCAAATTTCTTCACAAAGACACAATGATTGGTTTGCATCTTGTGGTACACTTGGTCGATCATCAAGGAGTCGAACTTCCGGTACCATTGCCAGGGAGCTTGTTTCAGTCCGTATAAGCTCTTCTTCAGTCGGCATACCATGTGCTCCTTCCCTTTCTTCATGAATCCTTCCGGTTGCTGCATGTAGATGTCCTCTTTGAGGTCACCATAGAGGAATGTTGTCTTGACGTCCAGTTGCTCTACCGCAAGGTCCATGCTTGCCGTTATGCCCTGTCATCTTACTACTGGGGCAAATATCTCATCGAAGTCCACTCCTTTCTTCTGTTGGAAGCCCTTCACCATGATTTGGGCCTTATACCTGGGTGGATTTCCGGCATCTCCCGGTTTCAACTTGTACACCCACTTGTTCCGGAGTGCTCTCTTCCCTTTCAGCAACTCCGTCAGTTCATATGTGTGGTTCTCATGCAGGGAATCCATCTCATCCTGCATGGCACTCAACCACTTACGACTGTGAGTGTCTCTGTTTGCTTCTTCGAAGCTTTCCGACTCCCCTCATTAGTTAGCAACACATGCTCTGCATCCAAGAATCTCCAGGGGGCTCTTCTCTCTCAGAGAGGATATCTTCGTCCTAGGTTTCTGACTACCGGTTCCTCTGTTTGTTCCTTATCTGAATCCGATTCGGGATCTTGGCTGGTTCCTGTGTCTTCTTCTTCTTCGGTTAGTTCGGTTTCCTGTCCGTATCCAGCTGGTTCGTCGAGTGTCATCTGGTTACCGTCTAGCGTCCGGTTTTCAACTAGGTAAGCCCTTGTGTCCTCAAGCCGGTTTTCAATGAATGATCCAGAGTTCATCACCTTCTCTGATTCCTAGTCGGCAATGGTCCTAGCTTCCATGAAGCCTATGTCCCGACTCCAGAACACCTTTTTGTCGATCAGATCCCACACCCGGTAACCGAACTCATCATCACCGTATCTAAGGAATATGCATGGCCTGGACCTTGGATCCAGCTTTGCTCTATTGTCCTCCGCCACATGCACGTAAGCGAGACATCCGAACACCTTCAAATGCCGGTAAGATACATCTTTTCCGGTCCATACCTTCTGAGGTGAGTCTCCTCCCAAGGGTACTGAGGGTGATCTGTTTATCACGTAGGTCACCGTCATCAGCGCCTCAACCCAAAATGTCTTGGGTAACTTGGCATGTGCGAGCATGCTCCGGACTCTCTCCATTATGGTCCGGTTCATCCTTTCAGCCAACCCGTTTAATTTCGGCATCTTCGGCACGGTAAATTTGAGCCGGATTCCCTTCAACCGGTAGTACTCCTTGAACTGCCCCCAATATTCTCCGCCGTTATCTGCTTGGACCGCCTTCAGCTTCCGTCCGGTTTCTCTTTCCACTCTCACGTGGAGTTCCTTGAAGACCGTTAGCACCTAATCCTTTGTCTTCAATGGTGAGACCCACAACTTCCGGCTGTGATCATCTATGAATGTCACGAAGTACTGCGATCCAGCATGTGACTTCGTGTCTACTTGACACACATCGGTATGCACCGGCTCTAGTGGTGCATTCCGTCTCATCGGCTGTCTTGACCGGAAGGAGGTTCAGTTTTGCTTGCCGGCAAGACAATCGGTGCACTTCTCAAGTTGCACGTCCTTCACCGGAATGAGGTTGTCTTTGGCAAGCTTCTTCATCCCCTTCTCACTCATGTGACATAGTATTTTGTGCCACAACTCACCGGTAGTGTTAGATGCTATGTTCACTTCTTCCTGGCATATCCAGGCATTCATCAAGTACAGTGTGTTGATCTTCCGAGCTCGAGCCACTATCAAGCTTCCCTTGCTGAACTTCATAACTCTATTCCGGGTGCTACCCGTGTAGCCTTCATCATCTAGCCGACCGGCTGATATTAGGTTTAGTCGAACCTGCGGAACGTGTCCTACATCCTTCAGCAACAACTTGCATCCGGTTGGTGTCATCAACCACATGTCTCCTATGCCGAAAATTTGGCAGGTACATTCAGTCCCCATCCGGACACAACCGTGCTCACCGGCTGTGTAGGATGAGAAGCATTTCCGGTCCAGAGTAAGTTGGAACGATTCCTTTGTCTTCCACATTCCGATTCAGTAAGGAGGGCTTTGGCGTCGAAGATCACCTCCTTCTCTTTTCGACACGCCTCCTCATCTAGCAAGATCGACTTGACTCTTGCTAGGGATAGTTGTTTTCCTTCTGGCCTAGCTTTGCCCAACGTGACAACTAACGTCTCCCAGCGATGCGGGAGGGAACTTTGCAGGAGCAATGCGAGTACCTCATCGGTGAGAGGTACTTGCAACAAGGTTGTTTGATGTATTAGACCCTAGAAGGCATTCATGTGCTCCGCCATACTGGAGCCATCTTGGTACCGGAGCCTCACTAGCTTCTAGAATACCGAAACCCGATTAACAACATTCTTGTTTTGGATCAGGATGCCGAACTTCTCCCAGACTTCATGAGCCTTGCTCTCTCGATTGAAGTTGTTGTACATGCTCATGTCGATGAAGCACCGAATGTATGTCATCGTCTTCATGTGCATCACCTCCCACATTGTGGCGTTGATCATATCCGGTCTCTTGTCCCCAAACTGAAATGGCAACCAAAGATCTTTGGCCACCAACGTATCCCTCATCTTTGACTTCCACACTGAGTTGTTGGAGCCGGTGAGCTTGAACATGCTGCCAAACGATTCTTCCATTTTCTATGTTGTTCGCTCGGATACCAGATTGTGAGGAATAGTGCAGAATACTGCTCGGCCACAACCGAGTCTTGAATCACTTCGATAAGACTGCAACACAAGAATGGGAATAGACGTACACACAAAAGAGAGTACAGAAGATGTTTGCGTGGAAAGCCCTAAATGGAAAAAACCACAGGAGCCTACAGACTCTGCACTATCACTATGAAGAGAAGGGGTACAATCAGAGACTCGTAGGCAGCGACCTCGAGCTTGGTTTCTTCACTAGGCGGCGGTTACAACAGAGTATCACTCTGTATCTCTCTCCCTCTCTCTCTGTCGCTCTCTCTATATGTCTCTATACAACAGTTACAATAATATGACAACAATACAACTACATACCAAAGTGATTGCCCTAAGTCATATTTATATTGATATGAACTTAGGGCTATTTACAAATATAACCTCAATAGGCTTACTCAAGAAACATATTTACAAATATGGCTCTCTTCCGGTTCTTACCGGCTCTCCTCCGGTTTCCGGCTCTCTTCTGGTTCTCACCGGGTCTACCTTATTCATCACTGGATCCCATCCGGAGAGACCGATTTCCCAACACCAAGTATCGTTGGCATCGAGTGCCCATATTTTTTCCTCCATAGCAGCACGCCAATTTGTGTCCTTTACCGCTTCTGTGTAGCTCTATGGCTCATGCACTTCAGCCACCTTTGTAATCTAGAAATAATGTTGCGCCATATACTCATTATATCCATACTGCATCACGGGGTTCTTCTAGAAGGTAGATTGGCACAACATCAAATTTGCCTATTTGAGGGCCCTCTTGGTCGACTCAGACTTCAATTCCGAAGGTCCGTCTTCGTTCTTTCCTGTGTCAAATTCGCTCCAATCCATATCCTCCTTGTCTGTGCCATATTCCAACATCTTCTTCTTCCCTTTTTCTTTGCGTGTAAACTGTCTCCTCAGTTCCTTGTGCGGGGATTGCACGGCCAAGTCTCCACTACTCGTCAACTCATTGGTCATTCCAACTCAGTCTCTCATGTTAGCCAGCCGGCAAGGAGTGAAGGACAGTCCAGAATATGAAAGGGCAGAAATAATCGGAGGCTGTTATTAGGATATTAATTAATTAAGTAGATTTTAGAGTAGTGAACGGACGGACCGGAATCGGTATGTCGATCTGGTTCCGGACCGGTTCATATTAGTGTGCCGGTTGGCACCGTTTTGTAGGCAGAGCCAGTGATCTATAAAAAGGCCCGGTTACATTGTAAATGGGGACGGATAATTAATAAAGCTCTATTTCCTTATCTCTGTGCATTGATTACTATTCTGTGCTAATTACTTTCTATCTTACCCGTGTATTAAGATTAAGGATCTGTTGCTTAAGTAACGATTAAAGTCGGATTAATCGTCGGTCTAACTTTGTTCCATTGTAAGACCCTTTGGTGAAGTGTCTTCTGTAGACACCCTGTGTTAGGCTATTGTCCGGCCCTATGGAGTAACACAGATTTTGGTGACCACGATTCCTGCATAAGCAACGAACAGTAGCGGGAATGGATGACTAGACTGGCGAGCGGACCGGTTACGGATCGAGCAAGGAGACTCGTTGAGTTGCTGCGGAGGCGAGAGGCCTTCCAGCAAGCGGCGGAAGAAATTCGTTTGGATCAATCATTTTCCAAAGTGATCTGGCGAGTGGCTGAGGAGTCACTCCGTTTGCAACAAGATTTCCACCCCGACGAAGGAAGCAACTTGAGTAGTCTTCGGGAAATGGAATCCTTGCTACGGGCATTAGCTGCAGGAGACGGCGATTCCGAACCATTTTCGGCCTTTGAATCGAACTCGGACGGCGAATATAATGCTCATTCTAATTACCGCAGCAGTCGCAACACCCTAGACGGACCGGCGGACGAGGAATCAAATACCTCACCGACACTAGAACCAGAATTAACAAAGCTGGAAGCTACAGATCGGCCAAGGACTAAGCAAACCCCAACAACCGAAACAGAGGCAGAAAGACCTTCCATAGAGGAAGAAAGACCTCCGACAGAGGAGGCGGAGAGACCTCCGACGGAGGAGGAAGAGAGACCTCCAACACCACCAACCCGCTTTCCAACACCGGACGACGACATGCCGTTTCAATATCCCAAGTACCGGGATGATCCGGACGCAGAGGCCCACGTCTATGCATTTCAACAGACATGGGAAGCGAATCATGTGTCACAACGCTTAACCGCGGCTGAAGCAGAGTGCTCAAAGATGGCGGAGTTCAGCATGACATCGGAGGGGCCCGCCGCTAGATGGCGCTTGACGCAAGATCCCAGTACCGTAACGATGTTTGAGGCCTTGAAAACTAAATTCTTACATTTTTTTCACAAAGAAGTGGATCAACGGGAAATGGTCGGCCTATTCTATACCATCAGGCAGGAGCCCACGGAGAACATTCAATAATTTGTAATCCGATTCCAAAGAATGCACAACCAGCTCAGTCGGGCACCACCAGAGGAAGAGACTAAGGCGATATTTCCTGCAGCACTCCAGGAACCCCTACGAACGGTGTGCACAGTTATTGATTTCCGCATGAGTTCCGTCGACCAGGTCATAGACCAAGTCAGGGAAATGGAAAACTCCAGCTCATGGCTGACGATGGGGGCACTCCAAAGAACGTTACCGACTGATGAAGACCTCCTCTTTCGACAAGCAATTCATTGTACGACTTGCCTGAATGCCGGAGATTCAGAGCTGGAGTCTACCATGTGTTCTCAATGCCTGCTTTTCCATTCCAGAAACCACACAATGGATCGGTGCGAGTATAACTTGCTGAATCGGCAAGCACCACCAATCTGCCAAATCGAACCACGGAGCAACCAAGAGGAGGAAGAAGAGCGTTGGCGGCGAGAGGAGCGTTACCGGCCAGCACAAGATGTCCGGTACGGTGATCGAAGAAACGCTTATGACCGCGACCGGTATGATAGATATGATAGATATCAGAACTATAATGAGGAACGAAATGAGCGCTACAACCGGGATCACTCCCCCGGGTACAACCCCAAGCAACCAACTGGACCAAGGCCAAGCACTTACTACAGGACCTCAACCGGGTGCCGGGGCGAAAGCAGAATCCAGCAACAACCAGAAGGCATATTGCTATTATTGCCGACAAGAGGGAGACTACAGTAACCAATGTCCGGTGAAAAGCTACGAGAAGTGACCAACGGTAAACATGGTGGTAGCAGACATACAACAAGTGACCACGAGGGTAAAAGGAAATGTAACAGAGTGGGAAACCCAAGAAGCCATCTGAAAGCAGGCCACCGAATGGGTTAAAAAGGCAAACGAGCAGAATGTGGCCGAACTGGACCAACAAAAGGAGAACCTAGAGGAGACAACTGGCAATGGCCAAGCGGAAAACCCAACATGGCACGCGTTGCAAGAATGCCAAATCATGTTGCCATTAGGTAGGCTATTGCAGTTAGTACCTTGGTTTACGGAAGGACTGAAGACGAGAATGGCTGCGGTCGGCATCACACCGGCTCCGACATTCTTTTCTAATCCGGAGGAAGGACCGACGGTAGTGGACACGAGCAGTCCGGCTATCACAACCATCATCAAGGGACGAGAGCTATCTGGAACGGTTATAGACAGAGGATCCAGCATGAATGTGATTAGCCTCTGAACTTGTAATACCCTGGGAATCCAAGACTGGGAGCCGTGCCCGTTTTGGCTCCGAATGGCGGACACAAGTTCAGTAAGGCCTACCGGATTGATACGAGATTTGGAAGTGACTATCGGAGGTCACACATTCCGCATTTCGGCAGTAGTCCTCCAACTCAATGCACAAGGAGCATACCCACTGTTGTTGGGCCGGCCATGGTTAAAAACAACGCACATCAAGCAAAACCGGCGTGGTAAAGCGAAAGTACGGGTACCTACACAACCACGTTCAAGTACCGGAAAGGAGCTGACACCGCTGTATGGGGAATGTGTCAACATGCTTGAAGGATTGGCTGATGAGGAGGTCGATTGGTATTTACAGGAGAATCCAAAAATTGTACCCTTATTTGAAGTCGATGTCGCCGAAGCAATGGCCCCATACATCATACTGGAGGAGGCTGGTGAAGAACCGGATAAGGAGGCCATCAGAGAGTTACGACAAGCGTAGAAAGCGTTGGAGAAGGAATTGGTAGTATCTCAATGCGTAAAAGCCTCTCAGCTGGAAGAGGTAAACCTCGGCACCGCAGAAGACGCGACACCGGTTCACATCGCTAAAGAAATGAGTCCTGAAAGGAAGACGACAACAATCACCTTATTAAAGGAGTTCCGGGACATGTTCGCGTGGTCTTACGAGGACATGCGGGGGCTAGACCCTCAATTGTATCAACACTAGATACATCTGAGTAAGGACGCCAAGTCGGTGGCGCAACGACGCTACCGGATGAACCCTAACTATGCAGCAAAAGTAAAGGGCAAAATCGACAAATTGTTATGGGTAGGGTTCATCCGACCGGTCAAGAAGGCAACATGGCTGAGTCCGAGAGTCGTCGTACCAAAAAAGAATGGAAAAATCCGGGTATGTGTCAACTATCAGAAGTTGAATGCGGTAACGGTAACCGACGCATTCCCACTCCCGTTTACGGATGGAGTCTTGGATGCGGTAGCCAGTCACGAAGTGTATAGTTTCCTGGACGGGTTCAACGACTACAATCAGATCCGGATGCACCCCGATGACCAGGAGAAAACCGCTTTTGTTACCAAATGGGGAGTATTTGTCGCCGTAGTCATGATTTTCGGACTTAAAACGGCGCCGGAAACCTTTCAGCGAATCATCATGGAGATTTTTGGAGAATTTATTTGAGCATTCATGTAGGTGTTCTTAGACGATTTCGCCGTGTATAGCCAGGAAGGGGAACACCTCCAATACCTCCGATTATGTCTTGAGAAATGTAGGGTTTACCGGTTAAGCCTTAACCCGGAAAAATGTGTGTTCGGTGTGTCAAGCGGGGCATTACTAGGCCACATTGTTAGCAAGGACAGTATTGCAGTAGACCCGGACAAGGTCAAAGCAATTTTGGAGGCACTGGCACCCACCACGACGAAAGCATTGAGTCGGTTCCTAGGAAAAATCCGGTGGCATAGCCGGATGCTCCGGTATCTAGCAGACTTGGCCACACCATTGCATGCCGCGGTGCATCGGACACCGTTTCAATGGACGGACACAGAAGAGAAGGCTTACCGGGCATTAAAAGTACTACTATCACAAGCACTGGTGGTGCAACCGCCGGATTGGTCTAACGAATTCCACGTATTCGTAGACGCGTCCGACATAGCAATAAGGAGTGCATTAATGCAGCTTACCGAACCCAAGTGGTATCGGCCCATGTATTATGCCAGCCGTAAGCTATCCCAGGTGGAACGGAATTACTCTACGACGGAAAGAGAGGCCTTGGGCATGATCTATAGCGTCACCAAGTTCCGACACTATCTGTTGGGGAGGAAATTTTCCTTTCATGTAGATCATTCAACGCTACTTTACTTGGTCTCGAAAGCATCACTCACGAGTAAGCTGGCCCGGTGGACGCTATTATTACAGGAATTTGAGTTCGAGATATTGCACCGGCCAGGCATACAACATGCGGTTGCAGATTATTTGAGCCGGTTAGACTCCGGAGAAACCAGTGATGGGGTCGCAGACGAATTTCCGGATGCAGACTTGTTTAGGGTCACAGCCGAAACGACAACAAATGGCACGATCGCCGAGGAGGACAAGTGGCTCACTAACATGCACCAATTCCTGAGCACTGGCTTACCTCTACAGGAGATGAACAGAGACGAGAGGAAAAGATTAGCAGTACAAAGACGACACTTCTGCCTACTGCAAGACACACTGTATCATAAAGGCGCGGATGACATATGGCAGCGCGCGGTGTGCAGCGACGAAAAAGACCAAATACTGCACGAAGCACACTGTGGTGTTGCCGGAGGGCATTATGTTGGGGATGCTACGGCAAGGAAAATATGGCAGAGTGGCCTATGGTGGCCAATAACATTAAAGGACGCCATCCCGTATGCTAAAGAATGCGATTTGTGATAACGGATGGGCCAACCAACCTCACCAGCCGGTGCTGCCATTGTAACCATTTCAGAAATGGGGGTTGGACTTCGTCGGCCCATTTAAACCACCAACAATGAGAACCAGCAACCGATACGTGATTGTCGCTACGGACAACTACACCAAATGGGTGGAGGCCAAATCACTACGTGACAACACCGTGGCATCCACGACAAAGTTTTGATATGAATGTATCTGGTGCCAGTATGGATGTCCGATCAAGCTAATCAATGACCAAGGAAGGCATTTCCTGGGACAAGTGGTGGAGAGCTTAACAACATTCTATGCGGTGGTGCATAAGAGAAGCACTTCGTATTATCCGCAAGCCAACGGATTAGCTGAATCCACAAATAAGACACTACAAAACATCCTCCGGAAAATCGTCAATGAGAACCAGACAGATTGGGATACAAAGCTGCACAGTGCACTTTGCGCCTACCTAACAACATATAAGACAAGTATCCGGACAATGCCTTTCCGATTGGCATTCGGATTGGAAGCGGTAATGCCGATTGAATTCCAGGTTCCCAGCTTGGGGTTACAGGTTAGGGAATGCCTGAACGAGAAGGAGTCGGAAACCATCCGGCTAGCAGCACTGTGCGAACTGGAGGAACACCGGATCGCCAGCTTGATGCACATGGAACTGGAGCAACGGAGAAGGAAAGCATTCGTCGATCGACACCGGAAAGGTAACGAAAAAAGATTAGGGATCGGCAAGCCAGTACTTATATTCCAAACCCGGATGGGTAAGATGCTGGGGAAGCTACGGTTTCAGTGGACCGGACCATATTGGATTACACGGGAGTTCAGCGGTTCGTACGAGCTAGTAACACTCGCCGGCGAAGTTATGGGTAACTGAGTGAATGGGTTTCGACTCAAACCATACTATGGACCCATGCCAAAGAACCCGTTTGAGTAGACAAAGGCTGACACCGCACCGGACACCAGTAAGCACGACGAGACGATAACCGGTCAGGCAATCGGCAATCACAATCCGGAGACGGGTCCGTTTGGGCTGGATACATATTAAAATAAAATAAAATAAAAATAGAAAATAAAAAATCCAATCAAACCCAACTATGCAATGGCGAGGAGTGAATGGCCACATGCAATGAAAAGGAGGGGTGAACGGGCACTTTGAAAAGCCAAGTAGTGGGCTATTTATAGCACATTAAAACGCCGCCACGTGGCAGTTCATTGCCATTATAATACACAACATTTGCATGCGCAAGAATCGAGAAAGGCGCGAACATGCAGAAAGAAAACCTACACCACATGGAGGCCTTCTCATTTCGCGAACAGAGAATCGCAAACGCACACAGTCGATTGAAGATAATCAGACGCGAGCACCTAGAGCCTCTAACACACCTACCTGACTAGCAACCACCGTCTCAGAAGGAGAAATGGACTGCATGACGCTGTCGGAGGCAGCCAAGAAATGGTTAAAGCAACACGGTTTGGAAGGATTCTTGAGGATCATGGAGGCACCACCACACAAAGAGGCGGAAAGCGTTGTCAAAGCCATCGACACAGAAGTAATCACAGAGGAGGCCATCCGTGCCTTGACGAGCTTACCCGAGGGCAACATCTTCACCGTCGACAACCCTACCCTGGAGCAGCTCACAAAATACTTCGGTGAGTATTCTTTGGCCAGCAAGGCATATCGCACACAGGGCAGCGAGGATGGCTTATTTTGAGAGATTGCTCGTGTACTGCACGAGTATGGCCATGTGTACCCTCGATCCCTAGCAAGGCCTAGGAACAGAGTCGGGTTAATTATCGCCACATATGAAGGCATACAGGTGGACTGGTCGGTGCTGATCGCCGACGGACTGCGGGCAACCATCGACTCGGTACGAGGGAAGGATGGAAGAAAAATATGGTCGGCGATGGCGCAATGGCTCACACTGTTAGCACCACCAGTGGAGCACAACACGACAAAGAAGCGGGGAAGAACAACCGAAGGAACCTCCAAACCGGCTTCGAAACGGTAGCAGCTATAATGCTATTGGCTGCTAAGGCAACCAAGGGGAAAGAGGCAACACCGGCACGGCCAATAAAAATTACATTTTGCCAATCGGGGCAACAGGAGCCAGATCCCTTGGCCATGAAAATCAATCTTGTGACTCAGGAGGAGGAAACAGCGGAGGAGCCCAGCGAGGCCAGAAGAAGAGCACTGCCGACCATGCCGGCAAGCAATCAGGTCCAAAAACGGATAGGACGCTGATGCCCCGCACTAAGCGCCCAGAGCCAAGGGTGGAAGTGGAACCAGTTCAAGCAGAACCGGTGACAGAAGTCCCTATGCCGCAGTGCCCGCCGGCGGGTCAGAGCATGACAAGACCCGTGATTCAGGAGCCAGTGATTCAGTTGCCTACCTCATCGGAACAACAGGACCAACCAGAGCTAGAACGGCCGACTCAGGCACAACCAGAGCCGGTGCTGCCATGTGGTACCTAGCTAGAGCCAGAGCTGGCAATCGGACCAGATCGGACACTGGCAAGCGCAGAAATCGGCCAACCCTTCGCGCCGACAGAGCCAAAAGGCACCGGCAGCCAATGGCGGCGGGTGATCGGTGAGCAAATAGCCGGAGTGGTCCATTATATGGAGGCAGAGGAGAAAGCACAAGTGGACCAGTTGCTAGCCACAACCGTGTTGGGAGACAGGTCCCTCCGGATGGGAAGGGAGAAGATCAGTGACGATGAGGAGTACCCGACTACGGAAAGCCGGATGGTGCAGGCCCGGTATGAACCGGATGAGGAGTACCCAGCTACGGAGAGCCGGATGGTGCAGGCAGGCCCGGTATGAACCGGATGAGGAGTACCCGGCTACGGAGAGCCGGATGGTGCAGGCCCGGTATGAACCGGATGAGGAGTACCCGGCTACGGAGAGCCGGATGGTGCAGGCCCGGTATGAACCGGATGAGGAGTACCCGGCTACGGAGAGCCGGATGGTGCAGACCCGGTATGAACCGGAGGAAGAGACATATTCGTAAATATGTTTCTGAGAACCCATTGTGGCTATATTTGTAAATAGCCGAAAAGTCATATTAGTATAAATATGACTTAGGGCAAACTAATATGAAGTTGTTGTTATTCTTCTTGTTGGTGCAAGAAACAGAGACAGTACGTAACGTTGTACAGAGAGAGAGAGAGAGAAAGAGGTCGTTGCCTCTGTTGTAACCGCCGCCTGTGGCGAAGAGCGTGAGTCCGAGGTCGTTGCCTCCGTGAACTCACTGTTTTGTACATTCATACATAGTGACAGTTTGCAGCCTGTGGGCTGCCGTGGTTTTTCCCCTAGTTTGGGGTTTTCCACGTAAACCTCCTGTGTACCATTTCTCTCCTTTGTGTCGTGTTATTCGTTTCCTGTTTTTTGTGTATGAAAAGAATCTCGGTTGTGGCCGAGCGTTGCGCATAAGGAGCTAGGAGTTCCCGTCAAGTGGTATCAAAGCGAGGTTCGACACAGAAAATGGACGAATCGTTTGGTGGCATGTTCAAGCTCACCGGCTCCAACTATTCAGTATGGAAGTCAAAGATGAGGGACATGCTCGTTGTTAAAGACCTCTAGCTGCCGGTTCAGTTCGGGGACAAGAGACCTGACAAAATCGACGCCGCGATATGGGAGGTGATGCACATGAAGACAACGGCGTACATACGGTGCTTCATCGACATGAGCCTGTACAACAACTTCAATGAAGAGAGCAAGGCTCATGAGCTCTGGGAGAAGATCAGCATAATGTTCCAGAACAAAAATGCTGTCAATCAGGTGTCGGTATTCCGGAAGCTAGTAAGACTCCGGTACCAAGATGGCTCCAGCATGGCGGAGCACATGAATGCCTTCCAGGGGCTGATACACCAGGCAACATCATTGGAAGTACCTCTTGCCGATGCGGTACTAGCGCTACTCCTGCTCGGTTCCCTCCCGGATAGCTGGGAGACGTTGGTTGTCACTTTGGGCAACGCCGGGCCGGAAGGAAAACGGTTATCCCTAGCAAGAGTAAAGTCAAGCTTGCTAGATGAGGAGGCGCGTCGGAAAGATAAAGATACGAGCTCCGACTCCAAAGCGCTCCTTACCGAATCGGAACGCGGAAGACAGAGAAACCGTAGTCCCCAGAACCGGGAGAAGTCGGGGACACGGTCAAAGTCAAGGGGGAGGCCTACTTGCTTCTATTGCGGCAAGCCGGGACACTTCCAAAAGAAATGTCGGCATTTCCGTAAAGACAAGGAAACTGACGGTACCGATTCGAAGCAAACCTCGGACCGGAATGGTAAAGACCGGAACGGTAAAGACCGGAGGGGGCCGGACCGGAAGGGAACGACGGCAATCACGGCAAGTGAAGAAGAGTGAAATAAACCTTGCCGGCGACGAGATGACCTGGGTGGTAGACTCCGGAGCATCGTTCCACCTTACCCCGGACCGAAAATGCTTCTCATCCTATTCAGCCGGTGATCACGGTTGTGTCCGGATGGGGAATGAAGGAACATGCCGAATTGTCGGCATGGGAGACGTGTGGCTGACAACACCAACCGGATGCAAGTTGCTGCTGAAGGATGTCCGACACATTCCGGAAGTTCGTCTGAACTTGATATCAGCCGGTCGGCTAGATGATGAAGGCTACACGGGTAGCAAAGGGAGCCTGATTGTGGCTCGGGCCCGGAAGGTAAACACATTGTACCTGATGAATGCCCGGTTATGTCCGGAAGAAGTGAACGTGGCATCCGACACTACCGGTGAGCTGTGGCACAAGAGGCTGTGTCATATGAGCGAGAAGGGGATGAAGAGGCTTGCAAACGACAACCTCATTCCAGTGAAGAACGTACACCTACAGAAGTGCATTGATTGTCTGGCCGGTAAGCAAAACCGGACCTCCTTCCGACCAAGGCCACCGATGAGACGTAATGCACCACTGGAGTTGGTGCATACGGATGTGTGTCAGGTAGACACGAAGTCACATGCCGGAGCGCAGTACTTCGTGACGTTCATAGATGACCACAGCCGGAAGCTGTGGGCCACACCGCTGAAGACGAAGGATTAGGTGTTATCCGTCTTCAAAGAGCTCCACGCGAGAGTGGAAAGAGAAACCGGCCGGAAGCTGAAGGCGGTTCGAGCAGACAACGGAGGAAAATACCAGGGGGCAGTTCGAGGAGTACTGCCGCTCGAAGGGAATACGGCTCGAATTTACTGTGCCGAAGACGCCGGAACTAAACGGACTGGCCGAGAGGATGAACCGGACCATAATGGAGAGGCATTGTCGACGGCGACATATGTGATAAATAGATCACCCTCAGTACCCTTGGACGGAGACACGCCACAGAGAATGTGGACCGGTAAGGAAGTATCCTACCGGCATCTGAAGGTGTTCGGGTGTCTCGCTTACGTGCATATAGCTAAGGACCGGAGAGGTAAGTTGGATCCAAAGAACCGGCCATGCATATTCCTCGGTTACGGTGACGATGAGTTCGGCTACCGAGTGTGGGACCCGGTCGACAAGAAGGTATTCCGGAGTCGAGATATTATCTTCATGGAGGACAAGACGCTCGCCGATTGGGAGTCGGAGAAGAAGATAATGAACTCCGAGTCGGCCGGTAAGGATAGACTCTACGATGAGCAGACCCAACCGGCAAGAGACCGGTTAGCACTCGAGGAACCAGCCGGTTACGGTGAGGATACCGAACCGGCAGATGAAGAGGTAGAGGACGCTGAGACCGGAACTGGCCAAGACCCCGAATCGGATTCGGATGAAGAGAAAATGGAGGAGCCGGTTATCGAAGCCCGAAGACGGAGATATCCTCTCAGAGAGAGAAGGGCGCCCCGGAGATTTCCGGATGCAGAGCATGTTCTGCTGACAGATGAGGGGGAGCCGGAAAGCTTCGAAGAAGCGAAGGAAGACACCCACAACCGAAAATGGTTAAGTGTCATGCAGGATGAGATGGATTCCCTGCATGAGAACCATACGTACGAATTGGTGGAGCTGCCGAAAGGAAAGCGGGCACTCCGAAACAAGTGGGTGTACAAGTTGAAACCGGGAGATGCCGGCAACCCCCCGAGATAAAAAGCCAGGATCGTGGTGAAGGGGTTCCAGCAGAAGAAGGGTGTGGACTTCGACGAGATATTTGCCCCGGTAGTAAAGATGACCTCCATCCGGACGGTGCTGAGTATAGCAGCAAGCATGGACCTCGAGGTAGAGCAGCTGGACGTGAAGACGGCATTCCTTCATGGCGACCTCGAAGAGGAGATCTACATGCAGCAACCGGAAGGATTTGTGGAGAAAGGGAAGGAGCACCTGCTATGCCGGTTGAAGAAGAGCCTGTACGGACTGAAGTAGGCTCCCCGACAATGGTACCGGAAGTTCGACTCCTTCATGACCGATCAAGGGTACCACAAGACGCAGGCCGATCACTGCGTGTTTGTGAAGAAGTTCGAAGGAGGGGACTTCCTGATACTCCTCCTGTACGTGGATGACATGTTGATCGTCGGACGAGACCAAGTAAAAATACGGATGCTGAAGAAGGCTCTCAATCGGACCTTCTCAATGAAAGACTTGGGTCCGGCAAGACAGATGTTGGGGATGCACATCATTCAGGACCGGTCAAAGAAGCAATTATGCCTGTCACAGGAGAAGTACGTGACAAAGGTGCTTCACCGGTTCAACATGTCAGATGCAAAACCGGTCAGATCAACACTTCCGGCAAACTGCAAGCTATCCGGTAAGCAAAGCCCGAAGAAGAAAGCAGAGAAGGCGGATATGATGAAGATCCCATATACCTCTGCCATCGGGAGCTTGATGTACACAATGGTTTGTACCCGACCGGACATAGGATACACAGTCGGAGTGGTGAGCCGGTTTATGAGCAATCCCGGCAAGGAGCACTGGAACGCGGTCAAATGGATACTCCGGTATTTGAAGGGCACTTCAAATATGTGTCTCCGATTCGGCTCCGGAAAACCTCAACTGGACGGTTTCACCGATTCGGACATGTTGGCTGATGTGGATACCAGCCGGTCTACATCCGGGTATGTAATGACATATGCAGGGGGAGCTGTTTCGTGGCAGTCGAGGCTCCAGAAGACGGTTGCATTGTCAACCACAGAGGCGGAGTACATGGCGGCTGTGGAAGCCGGCAAGGAAATTTTATGGATGAAGGACTTCATCGGAGAGCTCGGTATCCGGCAAGAGGAATACCGACTCTACTGCGATAGTCAAAGTGCCATCCACCTTGCTAAGAATGCGGCCTACCATTCCCGGACGAAGCATATCCAGCGGAGGTTTCACTGGATCCGGCAAAGAGTAGATGACCAGGAGTTCGCACTGACGAAGATCCACACGGCCGAGAACGGGTCAGATATGCTAACCAAAGTGCTGACACCCGACAAGCTGGACGCATGCCAGAAGAGGATTGGACTGGTAAGACACCCCATGCCGGAGTGAAGGGGGAGTTTGTTGGGAGACAGGTCCCTCCGGATGGGAAGGGAGAAGATCAGTGACGATGAGGAGTACCCGGCTACGGAGAGCCGGATGGTGCAGGCCCGGTATGAACCGGATGAGGAGTACCCGGCTACAGAGAGCCGGATGGTGCAGACCCGGTATGAACCGGAGGAAGAGACATATTCGTAAATATGTTTCTGAGAGCCCATTGTGGCTATATTTGTAAATAGCCGAAAAGTCATATTAGTATAAATATGACTTAGGGAAAACTAATATGAAGTTGTTGTTATTCTTCTTGTTGGTGCAAGAAACAAAGACAGTACGTAACGTTGTACAGAGAGAGAGAGAGAGAAAGAGGTCGTTGCCTCTGTTGTAACCGCCGCCTGTGGTGAAGAGCGTGAGTCCGAGGTCGTTGCCTCCGTGAACTCACTGTTTTGTACATTCATACATAGTGACAGTTTGTAGCCTGTGGGCTGCCGTGGTTTTTCCCCTAGTTTGGGGTTTTCCACGTAAACCTCCTGTGTACCATTTCTCTCCTTTGTGTCGTGTTATTCGTTTCCTGTTTTCTGTGTATGAAAAGAATCTCGGTTGTGGCCGAGCGTTGCGCATAAGGAGCTAGGAGTTCCCGTCAAGAACTAGAGAAGGCCTAGTCAAGGATCCGGAACTTGGAACGAGAAGTAGAAATAGCCAAGGAAGAATTGGCTAAGAAGGTCATCATAGGACCTTAGGAGCAGGAACCGGTGGCTCCGGTGCATGTACAGAATAATGAAACACCAGCAACTGTACATAATAATATGACCCCGGTGCCGGGAACAAACCCGGATATAAGTACAGTGCAAGCGCAAGAGCTTGCCATTCTCAAAGAATACATGGCCGCAAAAGAAGCATCACGGGCCAGGGAAAGAGAATTACGAATGGCGGCGGAGGAGGAACAACGAAAGACTGCTAAGAATCTCCGATGAGCATAAGACAGTCTGCAGAAGGGACACCAAGTCTATGATCGGCTTAAGGAAGAGAAGGAAAAACTGTTGCAAGAGAAGGATAAACTCCGAAGGATGGCGGAAATGGAGATCGAGAGACTCAAAGAAGAGCTTCAGCAGCAAAAGGATAGGGAAGACCGAGCTCACCGCCATATCAATCAGAAGCTGAAGCAAAAATCAAAAGAGTTTGACCGCCTGCACCGGGATTATAAGCATGTTGAGTCGGAATACAAGAAGCTTATCACCGACAGTGACCGGCAGCAGGAGAAGATGTTCGAGTTCCAGAATGAAGTGCAACGAGCAGAGACGGCACTAACAGAAGAACGGGTTGAGAAGGAAACCATACGAGCTGAAACGGCGAAGGAACGCATGGAACTCCAGATGCAACATTAGGGGGAAACGGAACACGCTACCATGGTCTTACAAAGAGTGCAGACAACGTATCAGAATCAACTGGTGCGCTACAAGGACCAGGAGGTGGTAACGGCAAACCTGATTAAACAGTTGAAAGATGACCGGCAGGCTATTGAAGATAAATCAAAGATGGGCCTGGAGCAGATCCGATGCATTGTACATGCATGGAAGAATCAAACGAAGCGTTTGATTGAAGATAACTCAGTAGTATGGTGGTCAAAATGGGCGAAGCACGCTGCCGAGTTACAGTTGCTGAGGGCGGACGCGGAAAACCGGCAGAAAGAAGGCGATGAGTTCTATAAACTGGAAAAGGAAGACTTTGCTGCTGTGAAAGAAGAATTGGTGGAGGACTTCGTAGCCTTGGCTGATGAACAAATAACGGTGGTTCGGCCACTAGTGGCACAACTGGACGATGATTGGCTGGATAACCAATCTAGTTTGAAAGTTACGAAAAGGAGAGGCTACGGCAAGAGGCGACGAAGACCACGGCAACAATCAATCTCAGTGATGAAGAGCCATCGTCAGAGCAAGGGACAGACAGACCCAAGGCCAGGACAAGCCAACCGGATGTAACTCAGGAGCAGCAGCCAAGGGAGGAAGCGCCGCAACAACCACCGGCACAGCCATTGGAGAAGCAACGCCCAGAAGAGCCGGAGATTGCGCAATAGCAAGAACCACAGCAGCCGCCAATGGAGCAGTAGCCGGAGCAAGTTTCACAGCCAACGGAGTTGCCGCAGGAGGAGCAGCAACCGGAGGATCAACAATAGCAGGAGCAACAACAACAGTCTGATCAGCCTTCCGATGAACCCTTAGAGCCCCTCGATCAGAGCATTCTGGACATTTTAGACAAGGATTGAAGGTTGGATAGTGGGATTCAACGTACAAGGTACTATCCCATGGGCGTGCCATGTGTTAGCCAGCCGGCAAGGAGTGAAGGATAGTCTAGAATATGAAAGGGCAGAAATAATCGGAGGTTGTTATTAGGATATTAAGTAATTAAGTAGATTTTAGAGTAGTGAATGGACGGACCGGAATCGGTATGCCGATCCGGATCCGGACCGGTTCATATTAGTGTGCCGATTGGCACCGTTTTGTAGGCAGAGCCGGTGATCTATAAAAAGCCCGGGTTACATTGTAAATGGGAACGGATAATTAATAAAACTCTATTTCCTTATCTCTGTGGATTGATTACCGTTCTGTGCTAATTACTATCTATCTTACGCGTGTATTAAGATTAAGGATCTGTTGCTTAAGTAACGATTAAAGCCGGATTAATCGTCGGTCTAACTTTGTTCCACTATAACACCCTTTGGTGAAGTGTCTTCTGTAGACACCTAGTGTTAGGCTATTGTCCGGCCCTACGGAGTAACATCTCATTCGGCCCGCTTAGCCGGAATGAGATCAAACTCTCTTCCAGAATGCCGATATCTTCTCCTTTGTTGAGCGAACAAGCTCAACCGGATTCGGATCAAAGTCCAGAATGAAAAACCGAATTGGTGTTTGGAACCAGGAACCGGATCCGAGAGACGGATCGGATTGGAACCGGTAGGCCGTTAGAGGCCTACGAATCTAGCCTAGTACGTATGCACACTTTTAGCAATCACTGTTAGTAGCTCATATGAGCATTGAAGTACTTGTCAGTAATTCTGTCAATCCTTTTAAGGACTTGTATAAAAGTGCTCACTGAGCACATTGTATGTACAAAGTGTTGTTATTTTGAATTGAGTTTCTTTTGTTGTTCTACTCTATCTGTCTCTCCCGTGTACTGTGTATTCTAAGCTTCCATTAAACCTATGTTTATTCTCTATTGTTATCCGGTGTAACCGGTTTTGTCTTCAAGCTTCCGCACGCTATTCTTTACATAGTATCAAAGCGCGAGGGTTGAGAACCTCTGCTACCGACAAGCGATTTCCAAAGACGAACCCTAACTTCCGGAAAAGCATAGGCCGAAAAGAAGGAAGATATGGACATAAGTATGGCGAGCTCGCGTCCAACAGAAAAGCTCGACCGGAGCAATTATGTGTCCTGTGTTGGGAGTTTCGTCCCTCCGGATGGGATCTGGATGAGAACTGGAGGAGCCGGATCGGACAAGCCGAAGGAAGGAACCGGATCGGGCAGATCCGGAAGATATCCGGATGAATCCAGTGTGAACTGAATCCAGGGACATATGTAAATATGTTTCTATAGGGCCTATCATGGCCATATTTGTAAATAGTCCTAAATTCATATAAGTATAAATATGACTTAGGGCAACCACTTATGCGTGGTCATTAGAGTTGTTACTATTACTATTGTAAAGATAGAGATACATAAAGCTTTTCTGTTGTAACCGTTGGTTGGTGAAGACATAGAGCTCGAGGTTGTTGCCTCCGAGTCTCACTTGGTATCCTCTTCTTATAGTGATAATTGGAGTCGGTGGACTCCCATGGTTTTTCCCTATTAGGGTTTTCCACGTAAACATCTAGTGTTGCCTCATACTGTGTAAGTGCATTAATCTCATTTCTATTTCCTGCTTTCTTCCATTGAGTGTTTAAGACTCAGTTGAGGCCGAGCATTATTCCGCACAAACTGGTATTAGAACAAGCTTCTAAACCTTGAAGAAAACGGAATACTCATTCGGAAGAATGTTCAAGCTCACCGGCTCCAACTACCCAATATGGAAGTTGAAGATGAGGGACATGCTCATAGTCAAAGATTTCAGGTTGTCGATACAGTTTGGGGACAAGAAACAGGACAAGATCGGTGCCACGACGTGGGAGGTGATGAACATGAAGACGACAACGTACATTAGGTGCTTCATCGACATGAGCCTGTACAACAACTTCAATAAAGAAAGCAAGGCTCATGTGCTTTGGGAGAAAATCAGCACCATGTTGGAGAGTAAAAACGTCATAAATCGGGTTTCGATGTTCCAGAAGTTAGTGAGACTTCGGTACCAAGATGGATCAAGCATGGTGGAGCAATTGAATGCATTCCAAGGGCTCATAAATAAAAAACCTCACTGGAAGTACCTCTAGCCGATGAGGAACTTGCGTTACTCCTGCTCGGTTCCCTCCTGGATAGTTGGGAGACGCTAGTTGTCATCTTGGGCAACGCCGGGCAGGAAGGAAAACAATTGTCCTTGGCAAGGGTAAAATCAAGCCTGCTGGATGAAGATGCTCGCCGGAAGGACCGGGAGTCTGGAACCGATCTGAATGCCTTGGTCACAGAAGATGACCATAACCAAGGAAGAGGCCAGAATCGGAGTTCCCAAAACCGGGGCAAATCGGCGACGAGGTCAAAGTCAAGGGGGAGGCCCACTTGCTTTTATTGCGTAAAATCGGGGCATTTCCGTAAGAATTGCCGACACTTTCGGAAGGAGAAAGGAATCGACAATGCTAACTTGAAGAAGGGTCAGGACCAGAGGAGTTCGGATCGGAAAGGAACGTCGGCGATCGCGACAAGTGAAGAAGAATTGTTGCTAATCATCGAGGAGAGTGAACTACATCTTGTCAATGACGAAATGACTTGGATGGTCGACTCTGGAGTGTCGTTCCATCTGACTCCCAACCGGAAGTGCTTCTCATCGTACAGAGACGGAGATCACGGTTCTGTCTAGATGGGAAATGAAGTTGTGTGCCGAATTATCGGCATAGGAGACGTGTGGTTGACGACGTCAACTAGGTGCAAGAGTATGTTGAAGGATGTCCGACACGTTCCAAAGGTTCAGTTGAACCTGATATCAACCGGTCAGCTAGATGATGAAGGCTACACCGGTAACATCTGGAACGAAATCATGAAGTTTTGCAAAGGGAGCCTGGGCCTGAAAGATCAACACTATGTACCAGATACATGCCCAGATCTGCCGGGAGGAAGTGAATGTGACATTCGAAAATGCCGGTGAGTTGTGGCACAAGAGGTTGTGTCACATGAGTGAGAAAGGGATGGGAAGACTTGCCGAAGATAACCTCATTCCGGAGGTGAAAGATGAGCATCTTGAGAAGTGCACTGACTGCTTGGCTAGCAAGCAAAACCGAACCTCTTTCCGGTCAAGACCATCAATGAGATGGAAGGCCCCATTAGAACCTGTGCATACCGATATATGCCAAGTGGACACGAAGTCACATGCCCGATTGCAGTACTTTGTGACATTCATAGAAGACCACATTTGGAAGTTGTGGCTATCACCGTTGAAGACGAAGGATCAAGTGTTGTTCGTCTTCAAGGAACTCCATGCGAGGGTGGAAAGGGGAATTGGCCAGAGCTGAAGGCGGTTCAAGCGGACAATGGAGGAGAATACCGGGGGCTGTTCGAGGATTACTGCCAGTCGAAGGGAATCTGGCTCGAATTCACCATGCTGAAGACGCCAGAGCTGAATGGATTGGCCGAAAGGATGAACCGGACCATAATGGAGAGAATCCGGAGCATGCTAGCACATGCAAAGTTACCCAAGATGTTTTGGGCTGAGGCGTTGATGACAACGACCTATATAATAAACAGATCACCCTCAATGCCCTTGCAAGGAGACTCACCGCAGAAAGTATGGACCGGTAAAGACGTGTCTTACCGGCATCTAAAGGTGTTTGGTTGTGTCGCTTACGTGCATGTTGCAAAGGACAAGAGAGCAAAGTTGGATCTGAAGTGCAAGCTATGCATATTCCTTGGATACGGCGATGATGAGTTTGGATACTGAGTGTGGGACTTGGTCAACAAGAAGGTGTTCCGAAGTCGAGACACAGTCTTCGTGGAAGACAAGAGTATTTCCAATGGGATTTGAAGAAGAAGATAGCAGACTCTGGATCGATCGATGGGACCCATCCGGTCGGAAGCCGGATAACACTCAAAGAACCGGCTGAAGTCAGACAGGAGACCGAACCGATCGAAGAAGATTTGGACATTGGAACCAGACAAGACTCTGAATCAGATTCAGATGAAGAGCAAACGGAGGAACTGGTGGACAAGAACCAATGAAGAATATACCCTCTAAGAGAGAGAAGGTCCCCCGGGAGATTTCTGAATGCAGAGCATTTGTTATTGACCAACCAAGGGGAGCCGGAAAGCTTTGAAGAAGCAAAGAAAGACACTCATAGTTGCAAGTGGTTAAGTGCCATGTAGGATGAGATGGATTCCCTACATGAGAACCACACATTTGAACTGACGGAGTTGTTGAAGGGAAAGAGAGCACTCCGGAACAAGTGGGTGTACAAGTTGAAACCGGGGGACTTCGGAAATCCACCAAGGTATAAGGCCCGCATTGTGGTGAAGGGCTTCCAACACAAGAAATGAGTGGATTTCGATGAGATCTTTGCCCCGGTAGTGAAGATGACATCCATCCAGATTGTGTTGAGCATAGCGGCAAGCATGAACCTCGCGGTAGAGCAATTAGACGTCAAGATGACGTTCCTACATGGAGACCTCAAAGAAGATATCTACATGCAACCACCGGAAGGATTCGTCAAGAAAGGGAAGGAGCACCTGGTATGCCGGTTGAAGAAGAGCTTATACGGACTAAAGCAAGCTCCTCGGAAATGGTACCGGAAGTTTGACTCCTTCATGAACGATCAAGGATATCACAAGATGCAAGCTGACCACTGTGTATTTGTGAAGAATTTCAACGGAGGAGACTTCCTGATACTCCTACTATATGTGGATGACATGCTGATTGTCAGACCGGACCGAACCAAAATCGGGAATCTAAAGAAGGCCTTGAACCGGACCTTCTCAATGAAAGATTTGGGTCTGGTGTGACAAATATTGGGGATGCACATAGTCTGGGACCAGACCAAGGAGCTATTGTGGTTGTCATAGGAGAAGTACATGGTGAAGGTGCTCCAATGGTTCAGCATGACAGATGTGAAGTCGGTCAGATCGACACTTCTGACAAATTGCAAGCTCTTCGGAAAGAAAAGTCCGAAGATGAAGGCAGAGAAGTCAAAGATGATGAAGATACCATATGCCTCTGTCGTCGGAAGCTTGATGTATGCAATGGTGTGTACTCGGCCGGATATCGGATATGTTGTCAGAGTGGTCAACCGGTTCATGAGCAATCTAGGAAGAGAACACTGAACCGCGGTTAAGTGGATACTCTGGTACTTGAAAGGCACCTCGAGTATGTGCCTTCAATTCGGCTCTGGAAAACCCCGGCTTGAAGCATTCATGTATTCGGATGTGTCTGCTTATGCAGATACCAGCCGGTCAACTTCCGAATATGTTAGGACATATGCAAAGGGAGTCGAATCATGCCAGTCGAGGCTACAGAATTCCCTTGCACTATCAACAACTAAAGCGGAATACATGGCGGTTGTGGAAGCCGGTAAAGATGTAATCTAGATGAAGGACTTCATCGGAGAGCTAGGGATCCGGTAGGAGGCATTCCAGCTCTACTATGACAGTCATGTTGGCCGGTTAGGCCAGAGTATGAAAGGGGAGTCTGTTTTGGGAGTTGTAATTAGATAAATTATGATAATTAGAAGATCGTTATGATAACTATAAGATCGAACAGACGGACCCGGAATCACTATGCCGATCCGGATCTAGACCGGTTCATAACCGATTGTCGGTTGGCACTGGTTTGTAGCACAACCGGATACCTATAAAAGTATCCGGAGATGATGTAATTGATGATGGATAATTAATAGAGAAGTGTTGTATCTTTATGTATTGTGTATCTTGTTAATACCGGTCTATGCTTAATGTGATTATCATACGCGTGTATCAAGTTAATCATTCCAGAGAGTAATCGGGAAGGATCAGTCTTGTTTCATGGTTTGCACATTCCTTACCGTACCACCCCTTTTGTGAAGTGTTCTAAAGGGACACCATATGTTAGCGGCTTGTCCAGCCTTGTGACAACACAATTTTGGCGACCACGATTCCTGCAAAAAATGCAGTGAACAAGAGGGGAATTAATGAATAGACCAACAAACGACCCACTAGCCGAGCGAGCGAGAAGACTCGCCGAGAGACTGCAAAAGTGGGAGGCTTACCAGCAAGCGGTGGAAGAGATCCGATCGGATCAGTCTTTTTGCAGAGTGATTTGGCGGGTCCCGGAGGAGTCACTCCGATTGCAACAGAACCACCGCCCAGACGAAGGAAGTAGTCTTAGCAGTCTGTAGGAAGCGGAATCCATTTTGCAGACACTTGCCGCAAGAGATGATGGTTCGGAAACGTTCTCAGCCATCGAATCGGATTCGGACGGCGGACAAAGTGTCCAATCGAATTATCATAGTAGCCACGATACCCCAGACGACCCGAAAGACGACGAGTCGGACCACATACCGACACCGAAGCCGGCAACAACGAAACTGGAAGCTCCAGACAAACTGACCGGCACAGAACAACAAGAGGAGGAACGAGTTCCGACACCACAACCCGAGTCACCGACGGAACAGGAGGGGCGAGTTCCGACACCGGCCTCGACAGCACAAGAAGACGATGACACAATGCCATACCAATATCCGAAGTATTGGGATGACCCGGACGTGGAAGCCCATGTATACGCATTTCTCTAAACTTAGGAGGCGAATTATTTCTCCCAACGACTGAACGATGCAGAGGTAGAACGATAAGAAATTGTGGAATTTGGCATGACTTTTAAGGGATCGGCGGCACGTTGGCACTCCAAGCACCTTCTCGGTAGCATCGCCACATTTGAGGATTTAAAGACTAGATTTCTATGCTTCTTCCACAGATAGATGGATCAAAAAGATATTTTCGACCAATTTTATAAGACACGACAGGACCCGTCCAAAACCATTCAGCAGTTTGTTATCCAGTTTTAGACGATGCATAGTCAACTCACTAGAGCACCACCAGAAGCTGAAGTGAAAGCGGTATTTTTTGCAGCACTCCGGGAACCTCTCCGAACCGTGTGTGGTCATAGATTTTCGGACCAGCACAATAGACCGGGTAATTGATCAGGTCATGGAAATGGACCAAACGAGTTCGTGATTGACGATGGGAGCACTCCAAAGAACACTCCCCACCGAAGAGGACCTACGCTTTTGCCAGGCGGTCCAATGCATGACGTGCCTTAACCCCCCGGCACTCAAGAATAGAGTACGCGATGAGATCGTAGTGTGTACTATGCCATTTTCGGTCACATACAATGGACCACTGCAAGTACAACCTGCTGAATCGGCAAACTGCACCAGTCTAGCACCAATCGAAATGACCAGGAGGACAAAGAAGAACGATTTCGGCGAGACAATCGCTACCGACCGGTACAAGACATCCGATACAGTGACCGACGAGATGATTATGACCAGGATCAGAGCTAGGGAAGCTGCGACTATAAGGGCGATCGTTATAATCGAGATTACTCCCCCGGTTATGATCGGAGAAGACAGGATCAACGGGAAGACTATGAAGACTGGCGCCGGCAAGGATACCGGAACAACTGACACTATAATAAAAAACAGAACGCTCGGAAAGAGGATCGTCGGGAACCGGCAAAGGATTACCAATGAGAGCCAGACAGAAGCATAACTAGTGCTCAAACGGGACAAAGAAGAGTAGAGGAGCCTAACCGGATAGTATCCGGATTTCAACTGGGTAACATGCAAAAAGCAGAGTCTAGCAATACATGGAAGGCGTATTGCTACTATTGCCACCAAGAGGGACACTACAGAAACCAATGTCTGGTAAAGAGTCACGACAAACGACCGGCAATCAACATGGTGGTTGCGGAAGTGGCAGACATCCAGCAAGTCACCACTAGATCGAAGGGAAAGATGGTTGAATGGGAGGCTCAGGAAGCTATCCGCAAACAAACTACGGAGTGGATCGAAAAGGCAAACGAACAAATTGTCACCGAACTGAAGGAGCAAAGGAACGCATTGGAGGAACCTACAGAGATGACGCAGCAGGATAACCCCATCTAGCGGGCATTACAGGAATGCCAGATCATGCTACCACTGGGTCGGTTACTACAATTGGTGCCCCGATTCACCGATGGGTTAAAATCAGCATGGGCCCCACCAACCCCCACACCGGCTCCGACGTTCTTTTCGAATCCGGATGAAGGGCCGTCAATGGTCGATACCAGCCGTCCTGCAATCATCACCATTGTCAAAGGACACGAAGTACCGGGGAAGATCCAAGAATGGAAACCATGCCCGTTCTGGCTTCGGATGGCGGACACCAGCTCAGTGCGACCGACCGGATTAATCTGGGATTTGGAGGTAACAATCCGAGTCCATGCCTTCCAGATTTCTACCATCGTCCTCTAGTTGAATGCACAGGGAGCATACCCACTGTTGCTGGGACGACCATGGTTACAGACCACCCACATCAAACAAATTTGGGAGAAGAACAACATTACGTTTCGAAGGGGGAAAACTAAGGTCAGAGTACCCACGCACCCTCAAGCAGACCCATGCAAGGAAGTAACACCGTTATATGCCGAAAGCGTGAATATGCTGGAAGGGCTTGCCGATGAGGAGGTAGATCCATACCTTGATGAAAACCCAAGGATAGTCCCTCTGTTCGAAATAGACGTAGCAGAGGCGGTGTCCCTATATATTGGAGAACCGGAGGATGCCAGTGAGGAGCCGGATAGGAACGTCGTCCAGGAACTGCGACAAGCACAAGAGACCCTAGAGTGGGAGATGGCGGTATTACAATGGGTGAAAGCATCACAATTGGAAGAAGTGAATTTGGGAACCAACGAAGAAGCAAGACCGGTGCAAGTGGCCAAAGAAATGCCAGGAGAGGAGAAATCGGCAATGATCACATTATTGAAAAAATTAAAAAATTCCGGGACGTATTTGGGTGGTCATATGAAGACATGCGGGGCCAGGACCCGCAATTACATCAGCACCAGATTCATTTAAGCAAGGATGCGAAACCGGTAGCGCAAAGACGTTACCGGATGAATCCGAATTATGCGGCTAAAGTAAAAGAAGAGATCAACAAGTTGTTGTGGGTTGGGTTCATCCGGCCGGTGAAGAAAGCCACCTGGCTAAGCCCGATCGTGGTGGTACCGAAGAAAAACGGAAACATCGGGGTCTATGTGGATTACCGAAAATTGAATGTTGCCACTGTCACTGATGCATTCCGGCTCCCATTCATGGATGGAGTATTGGATGCGGTAGTAGGCCACGAGATGTATAGCTTCCTCAACGAATTCAGCGGGTATAACCAAATCAAGATACTCAGACGATAAGGAGAAAACAATGTTCGTCACTGAATGGGGAGTCTTTGTAGTGGTGGTGATGATGTTCGGACTGAAGACGGCACCAGCAACGTTCCAACGAATCATCATGGAAATTTTCGGGGAATTTATCCCAACGTTTATGCAGGTGTTCTTGGATGACTTTGCGGTGTACAGCAGGAAAGGAGAACATCTTGACCATCTCCAGTTATGCCTGGAGAAATGTAGAGGTTACAGGCTAAGTCAGAACCATGGTTGTTTACTTACCCATATTTAACGTTTTAAATACATATAGTACCTCATCTTTTGTATAGTACGTACTATACCTCAATGTTGTTCAGTCAAATATCATGTACATTTGTCCAATACAGTATTTAACGTATTTATAAAAAAACAGGTATAATACGTATTTATAAAGAAAATGTAAGTAAAACCCTAACAAAAAGCAAAAGAAAAAAAAGATTTTAGTGAAAAAGAAGCCAAAGGAAGGAAGAAAGAAGAATAGAAGAGATGACGATGAAGAAGATGAAGAAGAAGAAGAGAGAAAAGAAGACATAAACCTGTCCTGAGTGTGATAATCGCAGAAGATAGAAGAAGAAGAAGAAGAAAATGAAGAAAAGAGAAACCTATCATGAGTGTGATAATCGTGGACGATTCCTCAATCTATGAAGGCATAATTGTAAATAATTACAATTTGAAGTAGAACATCGTGATGCACACTTACACTAATTTATAGAATAAGGGAATGTCGACATCCATATTACTACAGGTATTTTAGGATGTGAAATGTTCAAATGTCTTATATCCATTTTAGGATGTATAACTATATTGTACATCACAAAATTGTGTAAACATAGATGTTTTTTACAATAATATAGATATTTTTTAGAAAGGTAAATAATTTTCAAATTCTAGAAGTATTTTATGTACTTTACGTATTTTATAAGTATTTAACATATTAAGAAAACGTATTTAACGTATTTTTAAATTGGGAGGTACTATACGGGTATCAATACGTTAAATATGTATGGTATCCGTACCGTACCTAACGTACCTGTAAAGAATCGGATATAATTCTTGTGAAGCGGAAGAGATGTGAGTTATGTGTGCGTGTATGAGAGAGAGAGTGAGTGAGTGAGAGAGACAAGGAATAATACACAGAGAATACGCAAGGTAAAAGTATATTAACAAAGGAGAAAGAATTAACATTATACAAGGTGGCAGGAGGGTGCTTTATATAGTCACCCTCTCTCTTCATTAACTACAAGACTCATGGAGCATGGGGAATGTGAAAGCTTATAAGTTATGTGTCATAGAATATGATTCTATGACTCATACTAAATGCTAGAATACAAAGTGGTGACTTAATGGTGACTCTTGACCGTTGGAGTGTCTATTCACTCTCAAGGTGAATTCACACACTAAACCAAGTTGAGCTTGATTCTCAACACGCCCCCTCAAGCTCAAGTCGGGTCGGTTTCAGACGGTATCCGACATCCGCTTCGACTCGCGTTCCGGAGTCCACGTCGACTTGCATTTATGCGGAGTTGCAGAATCCATGCTCCAGCTTGCGTTGTGTGTGGTTGCGAAGTCTGTGCTTCGACTTGCGTCTTTCTTCGCGGCTTTGCACGGTAGATCGGCTCTTCGCGGTTTCATTGCGCGGTTGCGTAATCCATGCGTTATTGCGTAATGTCTTCAGTACTCCCCCTCAAGCTTGGCAAGTCAAGGATCGTCAATCCGAGATCGGTCATGAATTGCCATAGCTTGTCGGCTCCTAAGGCTTTAGTGAAGATGTCGGCCGTTTGAAGATTGGTGCTAGAAATCGAAAGGAGTCGTCATCGGATTCCTGACATTCAAAGAGAAGGAGATTGAAGGTGTATGCGAAGCGTGCCAATTCAACAAGCAACACTGACACCCATTCCCGAAAGAGCGGAACGTGAGCAAAGGTCTACTCGACGTAGTCCATTCCAACATATGGGGACTTGTAATAAAGATTCGAACCCATGACCTCGTCAAAGATAATATGTAGCTTCAACCACTAGGATACATCATATTACATTTATTGAATTGTAAATTCTTATATTAGATCATGAAGAAATATATCTAATATGTGAAACGTGCCACCGCATAGGCTAATGCATGATTACCAAGTGTCATGCTTGCATGAATGACAAATGGCGAGCATGCGTGCCTATGAGGTGGCGAGCATGCATGTATCCAAAGCATGCTATATAAACATATAGCGAACTATTGATGAACCATTCCGGTTCAACGCCAGTCTTCGGCGTACTCTTGTAACCCTTGTTCTCATTGCTAATACATTTTCAATATCTTATTTCTCTCTCATTCCTCTCTTATTTTTTATTTCTCATTCTTTTCTTCATGTTAAACTTGTCTTTGGCTACGGCCCTGACAGTTTGAACCGGAATACCTAACCTTCTTCATTGTAATTTTTTCTTTTCCAAGGAAGCTCTCATCCTATCTTCTCATAACCATGGCAGCAGTAAGTGAACAAGAATATATGCGCGTTATAGGTGAACTTGAACGCTTGAACACAAAGTTCATGGCTTTGGGGCAAGAGAATCAAAGGTTGCTCGGGGATTTACAACGAGTGAATGTCGAGAAAGCTCAACAACAAGAGGAATTAACTCAAAGGGTTCATCAACTTGAAGCGGCATCAATAACATTGCGACAACAAGCATTACAAGCACCGAATTCGACAAAAGAACCCAAGATAAGTATCCCGTCGAAGTTTGATGGTTCTCGATCACAATTTTGAGGATTTCTAAATCAGGTACGTCTAGTATTTCAAATGCATCCCACTCGATATCCAACAGATTCAGCACGAGTAGGGTTGGTTGGAACTCTATTAACTAGTACAACATTGGCTTGGTTTGCGCCGTTACTTGAGAAAAAATGCCCTATTTGGATAATTTTGATGAGTTTATTAAAGATTTCCAAGCTTGTTTTGGAGATACCGATAGCATGAGAACAACTATTAATAAGATTCGAAGGTTGCGACAAGGGGATCGCCCAGCCTCAGCCTATGCAGCTGATTTTCGCCTTCTTGCATGTGACATTCCTTGCGATGAAGAGGCATTGATGGACCAATTTCGTCACAGACTTCGTAATGATGTGAAAGACTTGCTTCTCACTTTTCATGAAGATCCAAAATCTCTTACTGAGGCGATTAGTCGAGCTGTATGATGTGACAATCGATTATTCGAGCCACACTCTGAGTGTCAACAATGGTCTCGACCTCGATCAGAGCAAACATATGCATCGGTAACATCACTACCTACATCTGGAACTATGCATGTTCCTATATCTAGCCCAATAAGTGGTCGTACTCCAATGGAAATTGATTCTACACGTCGTTGAGGACCTTTAACAGAAGCTGAAAAGCAGAGACGTCGGGCGAACCGCCTATGTTTATATTGTGGTGGTCCAGGACATATAGCGATAAGTTGTCCCCATCGACCTAGGCGTCAAGTTTACCAAGTAAGTGCTAGTACTAAATTGGATGTCGATTCTCCAAATACATCTAGCAATCCTAATAGCCCTACACCTTCAAATCGTTTTGAAGTACTTAGCCAACTAGATGAGGTGTTAAACGAGTAAATCCAGCCAAAATAGGAGCCATTTGGTTGGATAACCTAGAATTTGTAGAGTCAGACCATAGTAATGGTTCCATTTCATCGAACCAAGTTAATAGGGTTTTTGTCGCACATGTCGAGCTTAGTACCTCTAGATGTCATCAGGTCTTCGCATATGCTCTCTTAGATTCCGGAGCCAACTCTT